>NW_027463841.1:0-222272 GCF_050947455.1 Rhinoderma darwinii
ACGACATAATAAAAAGTCAACAGCACCACGGATTCCCAGACAGTCTCCCACACTGGTACTAGCGAGGCCTTAAGCTGTGTAACTTCTGCGATCTGACGAGAGAAGGGACATTCAGCTTAGAATGGCCATTGACATTAAATGCTTTAATCCATAGTCCTTTTTAATCGATTGTGAAACAAAATCTAAACGACATAATAAAAATTCAACCGCACAACGGATTCCGAGACAGTCTCCCACACTGGTACTAGCGAGGCCTTAAGCTGGGTAATTTCTGCGATCTGACGAGAGGAGGCACATTCAGCTTAGAATGGCCATTGACGTTAAATGATTTAATCCATAGTCCTATTTAATCTATTGTGAAACAAAATCTAAACGACATAATAAAAAGTCAACCGCACCACAGATTCCCAGACAGTCTCCCACACTGGTACTAGCGAGGCCTTAAGCTGTGTAACTTCTGCGTTCGGACGAGAGCAGGCACATTCAGCTTAGAATGGCCATTGACGTTAAATGCTTTAATCCATAGTCCTTTTTAATCGATTGTGAAACAAAATCTAAACGACATAATAAAAAGTCAACCGCACCACGGATTCCCAGACAGTCTCCCACACTGGTACTAGCGAGGCCTTAAGCTGTGTAATTTCTGCGATCTAACGAGAGCAGGCACATTCAGCTTAGAATGGCCATTGACATTAAATGCTTTAATCCATAGTCCTTTTTAATCGATTGTGAAACAAAATCTAAGCGACATAATAAAAAGTCAACAGCACCACGGATTCCCAGACAGTCTCCCACACTGGTACTAGCGAGGCCTTAAGCTGTGTAACTTCTGCGATCTGACGAGAGCAGGGACATTCAGCTTAGAATGGCCATTGACATTCAATGCTTTAATCCATAGTCCTTTTTAATCTATTGTGAAACAAAATCTAAACGACATAATAAAAATTCAACCGCACAACGGATTCCGAGACAGTCTCCCACACTGGTACTAGCGAGGCCTTAAGCTGGGTAACTTCTGCGATCTGACGAGAGCAGGCACATTCAGCTTAGAATGGCCATTGACGTTAAATGATTTAATCCATAGTCCTATTTAATCTATTGTGAAACAAAATCTAAACGACATAATAAAAAGTCAACCGCACCACGGATTCCCAGACAGTCTCCCACACTGGTACTAGGGAGGCGTTAAGCTGTGTAAGTTCTGCGATCTAACGAGAGCAGGCACATTCAGTTTAGAATGGCCATTAACATTAAATGCTCTAATCCATAGTCCTTTTTAATCGATTGTGAAACAAAATCTAAACGACATAATAAAAAGTCAACCGCACCACGGATTCCCAGACAGTCTCCCACACTGGTACTAGCGAGGCCTTAAGCTGTGTAACTTCTGCGATCTGACGAGAGCAGGCACATTCAGCTTAGAATGGCCATTGACATTAAAAGCCTTAATCCATAGTGCAATTTAATCTATTGTGAAACAAAATCTAAACAACATAATAAAAAGTCAACCGCACCACGGATTCCCAGACAGTCTCCCACACTGGTACTAGCGAGGCCTTAAGCTGTGTAACTTCTGCGATCTGACGAGAGCAGGGACATTCAGTTTAGAATGGCCATTGACATTAAATGCTTTAATCCATAGTCCTTTTTAATCGATTGTGAAACAAAATCTAAACGACATAATAAAAATTCAACCGCACCACGGATTCCCAGACAGTCTCCCACACTGGTACTAGCGAGGCCTTAAGCTGTGTAACTTCTGCGATCTGACGAGAGCAGGCGCATTCAGCTTAGAATGGCCATTGACATTCAATGCTTTAATCCATAGTCCTTTTTAATCGATTGTGAAACAAAATCTAAACGACATAATAAAAATTCAACTGCACCACGGATTCCCAGACAGTCTCCCACACTGGTACTAGCGAGGCCTTAAGCTGTGTAACTTCTGCGATGTGACGAGAGCAGGCACATTCAGCTTAGAATGGCCATTGACGTTAAATGCTTTAATCCATAGTCCTATTTAATCTATTGTGAAACAAAATCTAAACGACATAATAAAAAGTCAACCGCACCACGGATTCCCAGACAGTCTCCCACACTGGTACTAGCGAGGCCTTAAGCTGTGTAACTTCTGCGATCTGATGAGAGCAGGCACATTCAGCTTAGAATGGCCATTGACATTAAATGCTTTAATCCATAGTCCTTTTTAATCGATTGTGAAACAAAATCTAAACGACATAATAAAAATTCAACCGCACCACGGATTCCCAGACAGTCTCCCACACTGGTACTAGCGAGGCCTTAAGCTGTGTAACTTCTGCGATCTGACGAGAGCAGGCACATTCAGCTTAGAATGGCCATTAACGTTAAATGTTTTAATCCATAGTCCTATTTAATCTATTGTGAAACAAAATCTAAACGACATAATAAAAAGTCAACCGCACCACGGATTCCCAGACAGTCTCCCACACTGGTACTAGCGAGGCCTTCAGCTTTGTAACTTCTGCGATCTGACGAGAGCAGGCACATTCAGCTTAGAATGGCCATTGACATTAAATGTTTTAATCCATAGTCCTTTTTAATCGATTGTGAAACAAAATCTAAACGACATAATAAAAAGTCAACCGCACCACGGATTCACAGACAGTCTCCCACACGGGTACTAGCGAGGCCTTAAGCTGTGTAACTTCTGCGATCTGACGAGAGCAGGCACATTCAGCTTAGAATGGCCATTGACGTTAAATGCTTTAATCCATAGTCCTATTTAATCTATTGTGAAACAAAATCTAAACGACATAATAAAAAGTCAACCGCACCACGGATTCCCAGACAGTCTCCCACACTGGTACTAGCGAGGCGTTAAGCTGTGTAACTTTTGCGCTCTAACGAGAGAAGGCACATTCAGCTTAGAATGGCCATTGACTTTAAATGCTTTAATCCATAGTCCTTTTTAATCGATTGTGAAACAAAATCTAAACGACATAATAAAAAGTCAACCGCACCACGGATTCCCAGACAGTCTCCCACACTGGTACTAGCGAGGCATTAAGCTGTGTAACTTCTGCGATCTGACGAGAGCAGGCACATTCAGCTTAGAATGGCCATTGACATTAAATGCTTTAATCCATAGTCCTTTTTAATCGATTGTGAAACAAAATCTAAACGACATAATAAAAAGTCAATAGCACCACGGATTCCCAGACAGTCTCCCACACTGGTACTAGCGAGGCCTTAAGCTGTGTAACTTCTGGGATCTGACGAGAGCAGGGACATTCAGCTTAGAATGGCCATTGACATTAAATGCTTTAATCCATAGTCCTTTTTAATCGATTGTGAAACAAAATCTAAACGACATAATAAAAATTCAACCGCACAACGGATTCCGAGACAGTCTCCCACACTGGTACTAGCGAGGCCTTAAGCTGGGTAACTTCTGCGATCTGACGAGAGCAGGCACATTCAGCTTAGAACGGCCATTGACGTTAAATGATTTAATCCATAGTCCTATTTAATCTATTGTGAAACAGAATCTAAACGACATAATAAAAAGTCAACCGCACCACGGATTCCCAGACAGTCTCCCACACTGGTACTAGGGAGGCGTTAAGCTGTGTAACTTCTGCGATCTAACGAGAGCAGGCACATTCAGCTTAGAATGGCCATTAACATTAAATGCTTTAATCCATAGTCCTTTTTAATCGATTGTGAAACAAAATCTAAACGACATAATAAAAAGTCTACCGCACCACGGATTCCCAGACAGTCTCCCACACTGGTACTAGCGAGGCCTTAAGCTGTGTAACTTCTGCGATTTGACGAGAGCAGGCACATTCAGCTTAGAATGGCCATTGACATTAAAAGCCTTAATCCATAGTCCTATTTAATCTATTGTGAAACAAAATCTAAACAACATAATAATAAGTCAACCGCACCACGGATTCCCAGACAGTCTCGCACACTGGTACTAGCGAGGACTTAAGCTATGTAACTTCTGCGTTCTGACGAGAGTAGGCACATTCAGCTTAGAATGGCCATTGACGTTAAGTTCTTTAATCCATAGTCCTTTTTAATCGATTGTGAAACAAAATCTAAACGACATAATAAAAAGTCAACCGCACCACGGATTCCCAGACAGTCTCCCACACTGGTACTAGCGAGGCCTTAAGCTGTGTAACTTCTGCGATCTGACGAGAGCAGGCACATTCAGCTTAGAATGGCCATTGACATTAAATGCTTTAATCCATAGTCCTTTTTAATCGATTGTGAAACAAAATCTAAACGACATAATAAAAAGTCAACAGCACCACGGATTCCCAGATAGTCTCCCACACTGGTACTAGCGAGGCCTTAAGCTGTGTAACTTCTGCGATCTGACGAGAGCAGGGACATTCCGCTTAGAATGGCCATTGACATTAAAAGCCTTAATCCATAGTCCTATTTAATCTATTGTGAAACAAAATCTAAACAACATAATAAAAAGTCAACCGCACCACGCATTCCCAGACAGTCTCCCACACGGGTACCAGCAAGGCCTTAAGCTGTGTAACTTCTGCGATCTGACGAGAGCAGGGACATTCAGCTTAGAATAGCCATTGACATTAAAGTCTTTAATCCATAGTCCTTTTTAATCGATTGTGAAACAAAATTTAAACGACATAATAAAAACTCAACCGCACCACAGATTCCCAGACAGTCTCCCACACTGGTACTAGCGAGGCCTTAAGCTGTGTAACTTCTGCGTTCGGACGAGAGCAGGCACATTCAGCTTAGAATGGCCATTGACGTTAAATGCTTTAATCCATAGTCCTATTTAATCTATTGTGAAACAAAATCTAAACGACATAATAAAAAGTCAACCGCACCACGGATTTCCAGACAGTCTCCCACACTAGTACTAGCGAGGCGTTAAGCTGTGTAACTTCTGCGCTCTAACGAGAGCAGGCACATTCAGCTTAGAATGGCAATTGACTTTAAATGCTTTAATCCATAGTCCTTTTTAATCGATTGTGAAACAAAATCTAAACGACATAATAAAAAGCCAACCGCACCACGGATTACCAGACAGTCTCCCACACTGGTACTAGCGAGACCTTAAGCTGTGTAACTTCTGCGATCTGACGAGAGCAGGCACATTCAGCTTAGAATGGCCATTGACATTAAAAGCCTTAATCTATAGTCCTATTTAATCTATTGTGAAACAAAATCTAAACAACATAATAAAAAGTCAACCGCACAACGGATTCCCAGACAGTCTCCCACACTGGTACTAGCGAGGACTTACGCTATGTAACTTCTGCGTTCTGACGAGAGCAGGCACATTCAGCTTAGAATGGCCATTGACGTTAAATGCTTTAATCCATAGTCCTTTTTAATCGATTGTGAAACAAAATCTAAACGACATAATAAAAAGTCAACCGCACCACGGATTCCCAGACAGCCTCCCACACTGGTACTAGCGAGGCCTTAAGCTGTGTAACTTCTGCGATCTGACGAGAGCTGGCACATTCAGCTTAGAATGGCAATTGACATTAAATGCTTTAATCCATAGTCCTTTTTAATCGATTGTGAAACAAAATCTAAACGACATAATAAAAATTCAACCGCACAACGGATTCCGAGACAGTCTCCCACACTGGTACTAGCGAGGCCTTAAGCTGGGTAATTTCTGCGATCTGACGAGAGAAGGGACATTCAGCTTAGAATGGCCATTGACATTAAATGCTTTAATCCATAGTCCTTTTTAATCGATTGTGAAACAAAATCTAAACGACATAATAAAAATTCAACCGCACAACGGATTCCGAGACAGTCTCCCACACTGGTACTAGCGAGGCCTTAAGCTGGGTAATTTCTGCGATCTGACGAGAGGAGGCACATTCAGCTTAGAATGGCCATTGACGTTAAATGATTTAATCCATAGTCCTATTTAATCTATTGTGAAACAAAATCTAAACGACATAATAAAAAGTCAACCGCACCACAGATTCCCAGACAGTCTCCCACACTGGTACTAGCGAGGCCTTAAGGTGTGTAACTTCTGCGTTCGGACGAGAGCAGGCACATTCAGCTTAGAATGGCCATTGACGTTAAATGCTTTAATCCATAGTCCTTTTTAATCGATTGTGAAACAAAATCTAAACGACATAATAAAAAGTCAACCGCACCACGGATTCCCAGACAGTCTCCCACACTGGTACTAGCGAGGCCTTAAGCTGTGTAACTTCTGCGATCTAACGAGAGCAGGCACATTCAGCTTAGAATGGCCATTGACATTAAATGCTTTAATCCATAGTCCTTTTTAATCGATTGTGAAACAAAATCTAAGCGACATAATAAAAAGTCAACAGCACCACGGATTCCCAGACAGTCTCCCACACTGGTACTAGCGAGGCCTTAAGCTGTGTAACTTCTGCGATCTGACGAGAGCAGGGACATTCAGCTTAGAATGGCCATTGACATTCAATGCTTTAATCCATAGTCCTTTTTAATCTATTGTGAAACAAAATCTAAACGACATAATAAAAATTCAACCGCACAACGGATTCCGAGACAGTCTCCCACACTGGTACTAGCGAGGCCTTAAGCTGGGTAACTTCTGCGATCTGACGAGAGCAGGCACATTCAGCTTAGAATGGCCATTGACGTTAAATGATTTAATCCATAGTCCTATTTAATCTATTGTGAAACAAAATCTAAACGACATAATAAAAAGTCAACCGCACCACGGATTCCCAGACAGTCTCCCACACTGGTACTAGGGAGGCGTTAAGCTGTGTAAGTTCTGCGATCTAACGAGAGCAGGCACATTCAGTTTAGAATGGCCATTAACATTAAATGCTCTAATCCATAGTCCTTTTTAATCGATTGTGAAACAAAATCTAAACGACATAATAAAAAGTCAACCGCACCACGGATTCCCAGACAGTCTCCCACACTGGTACTAGCGAGGCATTAAGCTGTGTAACTTCTGCGATCTGACGAGAGCAGGCACATTCAGCTTAGAATGGCCATTGACATTAAAAGCCTTAATCCATAGTCCTATTTAATCTATTGTGAAACAAAATCTAAACAACATAATAAAAAGTCAACCGCACCACGGATTCCCAGACAGTCTCCCACACTGGTACTAGCGAGGCCTTAAGCTGTGTAACTTCTGCGATCTGACGAGAGCAGGGAAATTCAGTTTAGAATGGCCATTGACATTAAATGCTTTAATCCATAGTCCTTTTTAATCGATTGTGAAACAAAATCTAAACGACATAATAAAAATTCAACCGCACCACGGTTTCCCAGACAGTCTCCCACACTGGTACTAGCGAGGCCTTAAGCTGTGTAACTTCTGCGATCTGACGAGAGCAGGCACATTCAGCTTAGAATGGCCATTGACGTTAAATGCTTTAATCCATAGTCCTTTTTAATCGATTGTGAAACAAAATCTAAACGACATAATAAAAAGTCAACCGCACCACGGATTCCCAGACAGTCTCCCACACTGGTACTAGCGAGGCCTTAAGCTGTGTAACTTCTGCGATCTAACGAGAGCAGGCACATTCAGCTTAGAATGGCCATTGACATTAAATGCTTTAATCCATAGTCCTTTTTAATCGATTGTGAAACAAAATCTAAGCGACATAATAAAAAGTCAACAGCACCACGGATTCCCAGACAGTCTCCCACACTGGTACTAGCGAGGCCTTAAGCTGTGTAACTTCTGCGATCTGACGAGAGCAGGGACATTCAGCTTAGAATGGCCATTGACATTCAATGCTTTAATCCATAGTCCTTTTTAATCTATTGTGAAACAAAATCTAAACGACATAATAAAAATTCAACCGCACAACGGATTCCGAGACAGTCTCCCACACTGGTACTAGCGAGGCCTTAAGCTGGGTAACTTCTGCGATCTGACGAGAGCAGGCACATTCAGCTTAGAATGGCCATTGACATTAAAAGCCTTAATCCATAGTCCTATTTAATCTATTGTGAAACAAAATCTAAACAACATAATAAAAAGTCAACCGCACCACGGATTCCCAGACAGTCTCCCACACTGGTACTAGCGAGGCCTTAAGCTGTGTAACTTCTGCGATCTGACGAGAGCAGGGACATTCAGTTTAGAATGGCCATTGACATTAAATGCTTTAATCCATAGTCCTTTTTAATCGATTGTGAAACAAAATCTAAACGACATAATAAAAATTCAACCGCACCACGGATTCCCAGACAGTCTCCCACACTGGTACTAGCGAGGCCTTAAGCTGTGTAACTTCTGCGATCTGACGAGAGCAGGCGCATTCAGCTTAGAATGGCCATTGACATTCAATGCTTTAATCCATAGTCCTTTTTAATCGATTGTGAAACAAAATCTAAACGACATAATAAAAATTCAACCGCACCACGGATTCCCAGACAGTCTCCCACACTGGTACTAGCGAGGCCTTAAGCTGTGTAACTTCTGCGATCTGACGAGAGCAGGCACATTCAGCTTAGAATGGCCATTGACGTTAAATGCTTTAATCCATAGTCCTATTTAATCTATTGTGAAACAAAATCTAAACGACATAATAAAAAGTCAACCGCACCACGGATTCCCAGACAGTCTCCCACACTGGTACTAGCGAGGCCTTAAGCTGTGTAACTTCTGCGATCTGATGAGAGCAGGCACATTCAGCTTAGAATGGCCATTGACATTAAATGCTTTAATCCATAGTCCTTTTTAATCGATTGTGAAACAAAATCTAAACGACATAATAAAAATTCAACCGCACCACGGATTCCCAGACAGTCTCCCACACTGGTACTAGCGAGGCCTTAAGCTGTGTAACTTCTGCGATCTGACGAGAGCAGGCACATTCAGCTTAGAATGGCCATTAACGTTAAATGTTTTAATCCATAGTCCTATTTAATCTATTGTGAAACAAAATCTAAACGACATAATAAAAAGTCAACCGCACCACGGATTCCCAGACAGTCTCCCACACTGGTACTAGCGAGGCCTTAAGCTTTGTAACTTCTGCGATCTGACGAGAGCAGGCACATTCAGCTTAGAATGGCCATTGACATTAAATGTTTTAATCCATAGTCCTTTTTAATCGATTGTGAAACAAAATCTAAACGACATAATAAAAAGTCAACCGCACCACGGATTCACAGACAGTCTCCCACACAGGTACTAGCGAGGCCTTAAGCTGTGTAACTTCTGCGATCTGACGAGAGCAGGCACATTCAGCTTAGAATGGCCATTGACGTTAAATGCTTTAATCCATAGTCCTATTTAATCTATTGTGAAACAAAATCTAAACGACATAATAAAAAGTCAACCGCACCACGGATTCCCAGACAGTCTCCCACACTGGTACTAGCGAGGCGTTAAGCTGTGTAACTTTTGCGCTCTAACGAGAGAAGGCACATTCAGCTTAGAATGACCATTGACTTTAAATGCTTTAATCCATAGTCCTTTTTAATCGATTGTGAAACAAAATCTAAACGACATAATAAAAAGTCAACCGCACCACGGATTCCCAGACAGTCTCCCACACTGGTACTAGCGAGGCATTAAGCTGTGTAACTTCTGCGATCTGACGAGAGCAGGCACATTCAGCTTAGAATGGCCATTGACATTAAATGCTTTAATCCATAGTCCTTTTTAATCGATTGTGAAACAAAATCTAAACGACATAATAAAAAGTCAATAGCACCACGGATTCCCAGACAGTCTCCCACACTGGTACTAGCGAGGCCTTAAGCTGTGTAACTTCTGGGATCTGACGAGAGCAGGGACATTCAGCTTAGAATGGCCATTGACATTAAATGCTTTAATCCATAGTCCTTTTTAATCGATTGTGAAACAAAATCTAAACGACATAATAAAAATTCAACCGCACAACGGATTCCGAGACAGTCTCCCACACTGGTACTAGCGAGGCCTTAAGCTGGGTAACTTCTGCGATCTGACGAGAGCAGGAACATTCAGCTTAGAACGGCCATTGACGTTAAATGATTTAATCCATAGTCCTATTTAATCTATTGTGAAACAGAATCTAAACGACATAATAAAAAGTCAACCGCACCACGGATTCCCAGACAGTCTCCCACACTGGTACTAGGGAGGCGTTAAGCTGTGTAACTTCTGCGATCTAACGAGAGCAGGCACATTCAGCTTAGAATGGCCATTAAAATTAAATGCTTTAATCCATAGTCCTTTTTAATCGATTGTGAAACAAAATCTAAACGACATAATAAAAAGTCTACCGCACCACGGATTCCCAGACAGTCTCCCACACTGGTACTAGCGAGGCCTTAAGCTGTGTAACTTCTGCGATCTGACGAGAGCAGGCACATTCAGCTTAGAATGGCCATTGACATTAAAAGCCTTAATCCATAGTCCTATTTAATCTATTGTGAAACAAAATCTAAACAACATAATAATAAGTCAACCGCACCACGGATTCCCAGACAGTCTCGCACACTGGTACTAGCGAGGCCTTAAGCTGTGTAACTTCTGCGATCTGACGAGAGCAGGGACATTCAGTTTAGAATGGCCATTGACATTAATTGCTTTAATCCATAGTCCTTTTTAATCGATTGTGAAACAAAATCTAAACGACATAATAAAAAGTCAACCGCACCACGGATTCCCAGACAGTCTCCCACACTGGTACTAGCGAGGCCTTAAGCTGTGTAACTTCTGCGTTCTGACGAGAGCAGGAACATTCAGCTTAGAATGGCCATTGACGTTAAATGCTTTAATCCATAGTCCTATTTAATCTATTGTGAAACAAAATCTAAACGACATAATAAAAAGTCAACCGCACCACGGATTCCCAGACAGTCTCCCACACTGGTACTAGCGAGGCCTTAAGCTGTGTAACTTCTGCGATCTGACGAGAGCAGGCACATTCAGCTTAGAATGGCCATTGACATGAAATGCTTTAATCCATAGTCCTTTTTAATCGATTGTGAAACAAAATCTAAACGACATAATAAAAAGGCAACCGCACCACTGATTCCCAGACAGACTCCCACACTGGTACTAGCGAGGATTAAGCTGTGTAACTTCTGCGATCTGACGAGAGCAGGCACATTCAGCTTAGAATGGCCATTGACATTAAATGTTTTAATCCATAGTCCTTTTTAATCGATTGTGAAACAAAATCTAAACGACATAATAAAAAGTCAACCGCACCACGGATTCCCAGACAGTCTCCCACACTGGTACTAGCGAGGCCTTAAGCTGTGTAACTTCTGCGATCTGACAAGAGCAGGCACATTCAGCTTAGAATGGCCATTAACATTAAATGTTTTAATCCATAGTCCTATTTAATCTATTGTGAAACAAAATCTAAACGACATAATAAAAAGTCAACCGCACCACGGATTCCCAGACAGTCTCCCACACTGGTACTAGCGAGGCCTTAAGCTGTGTAACTTCTGCGATCTGATGAGAGCAGGCACATTCAGCTTAGAATGGCCATTGACATTAAATGCTTTAATCCATAGTCCTTTTTAATCGATTGTGAAACAAAATCTAAACGACATAATAAAAATTCAACCGCACCACGGATTCCCAGACAGTCTCCCACACTGGTACTAGCGAGGCCTTAAGCTGTGTAACTACTGCGTTCTGACGAGAGCAGGCACATTCAGCTTAGAATGGCTATTGACGTTAAATGCTTTAATCCATAGTCCTATTTAATCTATTGTGAAACATAATCTAAACGACATAATAAAAAGTCAACCGCACCACGGATTCCCAGACAGTCTCCCACACTGGTACTAGCGAGGCCTTAAGCTGTGTAACTTCTGCGATCTGACGAGAGCAGGCACATTCAGCTTAGAATGGCCATTGACATTAAATGCTTTAATCCATAGTCCTTTTTAATCTATTGTGAAACAAAATCTAAACGACATAATAAAAAGTCAACCGCACCACGGATTCCCAGACAGTCTCCCACACTGGTACTAGCGAGGCGTTAAGCTGTGTAACTTCTGCGATCTAACGAGAGTAGGCACATTCGGCTTAGAATGGCCATTGACATTAAATGCTTTAATCCATAGTCCTTTTTAATCGATTGTGAAACAAAATCTAAATGACATAATAAAAAGTCAACCGCACCACGGATTCCCAGACAGTCTCCCACACTGGTACTAGCGAGGCCTTAAGCTGTGTAACTTCTGCGATCTGACGAGAGCAGGCACATTCAGCTTAGAATGGCCATTAACGTTAAATGTTTTAATCCATAGTCCTATTTAATCTATTGTGAAACAAAATCTAAACGACATAATAAAAAGTCAACCGCACCACGGATTCCCAGACAGTCTCCCACACTGGTACTAGCGAGGCCTTAAGCTTTGTAACTTCTGCGATCTGACGAGAGCAGGCACATTCAGCTTAGAATGGCCATTGACATTAAATGCTTTAATCCATAGTCCTTTTTAATCGATTGTGAAACAAAATCTAAACGACATAATAAAAAGTCAACCGCACCACGGATTCCCAGACAGTCTCCCACACTGGTACTAGCGAGGCCTTAAGCTGTGTAACTTCTGCGATCTGACGAGAGCAGGCACATTCAGCTTAGAATGGCCATTGACATTAAATGCTTTAATCCATAGTCCTATTTAATCTATTGTGAAACAAAATCTAAACGACATAATAAAAAGTCAACCGCACCACGGATTCCCAGACAGTCTCCCACACTGGTACTAGCGAGGCGTTAAGCTGTGTAACTTTTGCGCTCTAACGAGAGCAGGCACATTCAGCTTAGAATGGCCATTGACTTTAAATGCTTTAATCCATAGTCCTTTTTAATCGATTGTGAAACAAAATCTAAACGACATAATAAAAAGTCAACCGCACCACGGATTCCCAGACAGTCTCCCAAACTGGTACTAGCGAGGCATTAAGCTGTGTAACTTCTGCGATCAGACGAGAGCAGGCACATTCAGCTTAGAATGGCCATTGACTTTAAATGCTTTAATCCATAGTCCTTTTTAATCGATTGTGAAACAAAATCTAAACGACATAATAAAAAGTCAATAGCACCACGGATTCCCAGACAGTCTCCCACACTGGTACTAGCGAGGCCTTAAGCTGTGTAACTTCTGCGATCTGACGAGAGCAGGGACATTCAGCTTAGAATGGCCATTGACATTAAATGCTTTAATCCATAGTCCTTTTTAATCCATTGTGAAACAAAATCTAAACGACATAATAAAAATTCAACCGCACAACGGATTCCGAGACAGTCTCCCACACTGGTACTAGCGAGGCCTTAAGCTGTGTAACTTCTGCGTTCTGACGAGAGCAGGCACATTCAGCTTAGAATGGCCATTGACGTTAAATGCTTTAATCCATAGTCCTTTTTAATCGATTGTGAAACAAAATCTAAACGACATAATAAAAAGGCAACCGCACCACTGATTCCCAGACAGTCTCCCACACTGGTACTAGCGAGGCCTTAAGCTGTGTAACTTCTGCGATCTGACGAGAGCAGGCACATTCAGCTTAGAATAGCAATTGACATTAAATGCTTTAATCCATAGTCCTTTTTAATCGATTGTGAAACAAAATCTAAACGACATAATAAAAAGTCAACCGCACCACGGATTCCCAGACAGTCTCCCACACTGGTACTAGCGAGGCCTTAAGCTGTGTAACTTCTGCGATCTGACGAGAGCAGGCACATTCAGCTTAGAATGGCCATTAACGTTAAATGTTTTAATCCATAGTCCTATTTAATCTATTGTGAAACAAAATCTAAACGACATAATAAAAAGTCAACCGCACCACGGATTCCAAGACAGTCTCCCACACTGGTACTAGCGAGGCCTTAAGCTGTGTAACTTCTGCGATCTGATGAGAGCAGGTACATTCAGCTTAGAATGCCCATTGACATTAAATGCTTTAATCCATAGTCCTTTTTAATCGATTGTGAAACAAAATCTAAACGACATAATAAAAAGTCAACCGCACCACGGATTCCCAGACAGTCTCCCACACTGGTACTAGCGAGGCCTTAAGCTGTGTAACTTCTGCGATCTGACGAGAGCAGGCACATTCAGCTTAGAATGGCCATTGACATTCAATGCTTTAATCCATAGTCCTTTTTAATCGATTGTGAAACAAAATCTAAACGACATAATAAAAATTCAACCGCACCACGGATTCCCAGACAGTCTCCCACACTGGTACTAGCGAGGCCTTAAGCTGTGTAACTTCTGCGATCTGACGAGAGCAGGCACATTCAGCTTAGAATGGCCATTGACGTTAAATGCTTTAATCCATAGTCCTATTTAATCTATTGTGAAACAAAATCTAAACGACATAATAAAAAGTCAACCGCACCACGGATTCCCAGACAGTCTCACACACTGGTACTAGCGAGGCCTTAAGCTGTGTAACTTCTGCGATCTGATGAGAGCAGGCACATTCAGCTTAGAATGGCCATTGACATTAAATGCTTTAATCCATAGTCCTTTTTAATCGATTGTGAAACAAAATCTAAACGACATAATAAAAATTCAACCGCACCACGGATTCCCAGACAGTCTCCCACACTGGTACTAGCGAGGCCTTAAGCTGTGTAACTTCTGCGATCTGACGAGAGCAGGCACATTCAGCTTAGAATGGCCATTAACGTTAAATGTTTTAATCCATAGTCCTATTTAATCTATTGTGAAACAAAATCTAAACGACATAATAAAAAGTCAACCGCACCACGGATTCCCAGACAGTCTCCCACACTGGTACTAGCGAGGCCTTAAGCTTTGTAACTTCTGCGATCTGACGAGAGCAGGCACATTCAGCTTAGAATGGCCATTGACATTAAATGTTTTAATCCATAGTCCTTTTTAATCGATTGTGAAACAAAATCTAAACGACATAATAAAAAGTCAACCGCACCACGGATTCACAGACAGTCTCCCACACGGGTACTAGCGAGGCCTTAAGCTGTGTAACTTCTGCGATCTGACGAGAGCAGGCACATTCAGCTTAGAATGGCCATTGACGTTAAATGCTTTAATCCATAGTCCTATTTAATCTATTGTGAAACAAAATCTAAACGACATAATAAAAAGTCAACCGCACCACGGATTCCCAGACAGTCTCCCACACTGGTACTAGCGAGGCGTTAAGCTGTGTAACTTTTGCGCTCTAACGAGAGAAGGCACATTCAGCTTAGAATGGCCATTGACTTTAAATGCTTTAATCCATAGTCCTTTTTAATCGATTGTGAAACAAAATCTAAACGACATAATAAAAAGTCAACCGCACCACGGATTCCCAGACAGTCTCCCACACTGGTACTAGCGAGGCATTAAGCTGTGTAACTTCTGCGATCTGACGAGAGCAGGCACATTCAGCTTAGAATGGCCATTGACATTAAATGCTTTAATCCATAGTCCTTTTTAATCGATTGTGAAACAAAATCTAAACGACATAATAAAAAGTCAATAGCACCACGGATTCCCAGACAGTCTCCCACACTGGTACTAGCGAGGCCTTAAGCTGTGTAACTTCTGGGATCTGACGAGAGCAGGGACATTCAGCTTAGAATGGCCATTGACATTAAATGCTTTAATCCATAGTCCTTTTTAATCGATTGTGAAACAAAATCTAAACGACATAATAAAAATTCAACCGCACAACGGATTCCGAGACAGTCTCCCACACTGGTACTAGCGAGGCCTTAAGCTGGGTAACTTCTGCGATCTGACGAGAGCAGGCACATTCAGCTTAGAACGGCCATTGACGTTAAATGATTTAATCCATAGTCCTATTTAATCTATTGTGAAACAGAATCTAAACGACATAATAAAAAGTCAACCGCACCACGGATTCCCAGACAGTCTCCCACACTGGTACTAGGGAGGCGTTAAGCTGTGTAACTTCTGCGATCTAACGAGAGCAGGCACATTCAGCTTAGAATGGCCATTAACATTAAATGCTTTAATCCATAGTCCTTTTTAATCGATTGTGAAACAAAATCTAAACGACATAATAAAAAGTCTACCGCACCACGGATTCCCAGACAGTCTCCCACACTGGTACTAGCGAGGCCTTAAGCTGTGTAACTTCTGCGATCTGACGAGAGCAGGCACATTCAGCTTAGAATGGCCATTGACATTAAAAGCCTTAATCCATAGTCCTATTTAATCTATTGTGAAACAAAATCTAAACGACATAATAAAAAGTCAACCGCACCACGGATTCCCAGACAGTCTCCCACACTGGTACTAGCGAGGCCTTAAGCTGTGTAACTTCTGCGTTCTGACGAGAGCAGGAACATTCAGCTTAGAATGGCCATTGACGTTAAATGCTTTAATCCATAGTCCTATTTAATCTATTGTGAAACAAAATCTAAACGACATAATAAAAAGTCAACCGCACCACGGATTCCCAGACAGTCTCCCACACTGGTACTAGCGAGGCCTTAAGCTGTGTAACTTCTGCGATCTGACGAGAGCAGGCACATTCAGCTTAGAATGGCCATTGACATGAAATGCTTTAATCCATAGTCCTTTTTAATCGATTGTGAAACAAAATCTAAACGACATAATAAAAAGGCAACCGCACCACTGATTCCCAGACAGACTCCCACACTGGTACTAGCGAGGATTAAGCTGTGTAACTTCTGCGATCTGACGAGAGCAGGCACATTCAGCTTAGAATGGCCATTGACATTAAATGTTTTAATCCATAGTCCTTTTTAATCGATTGTGAAACAAAATCTAAACGACATAATAAAAAGTCAACCGCACCACGGATTCCCAGACAGTCTCCCACACTGGTACTAGCGAGGCCTTAAGCTGTGTAACTTCTGCGATCTGACAAGAGCAGGCACATTCAGCTTAGAATGGCCATTAACATTAAATGTTTTAATCCATAGTCCTATTTAATCTATTGTGAAACAAAATCTAAACGACATAATAAAAAGTCAACCGCACCACGGATTCCCAGACAGTCTCCCACACTGGTACTAGCGAGGCCTTAAGCTGTGTAACTTCTGCGATCTGATGAGAGCAGGCACATTCAGCTTAGAATGGCCATTGACATTAAATGCTTTAATCCATAGTCCTTTTTAATCGATTGTGAAACAAAATCTAAACAACATAATAAAAATTCAACCGCACCACGGATTCCCAGACAGTCTCCCACACTGGTACTAGCGAGGCCTTAAGCTGTGTAACTACTGCGTTCTGACGAGAGCAGGCACATTCAGCTTAGAATGGCTATTGACGTTAAATGCTTTAATCCATAGTCCTATTTAATCTATTGTGAAACATAATCTAAACGACATAATAAAAAGTCAACCGCACCACGGATTCCCAGACAGTCTCCCACACTGGTACTAGCGAGGCCTTAAGCTGTGTAACTTCTGCGATCTGACGAGAGCAGGCACATTCAGCTTAGAATGGCCATTGACATTAAATGCTTTAATCCATAGTCCTTTTTAATCTATTGTGAAACAAAATCTAAACGACATAATAAAAAGTCAACCGCACCACGGATTCCCAGACAGTCTCCCACACTGGTACTAGCGAGGCGTTAAGCTGTGTAACTTCTGCGATCTAACGAGAGTAGGCACATTCGGCTTAGAATGGCCATTGACATTAAATGCTTTAATCCATAGTCCTTTTTAATCGATTGTGAAACAAAATCTAAATGACATAATAAAAAGTCAACCGCACCACGGATTCCCAGACAGTCTCCCACACTGGTACTAGCGAGGCCTTAAGCTGTGTAACTTCTGCGATCTGACGAGAGCAGGCACATTCAGCTTAGAATGGCCATTAACGTTAAATGTTTTAATCCATAGTCCTATTTAATCTATTGTGAAACAAAATCTAAACGACATAATAAAAAGTCAACCGCACCACGGATTCCCAGACAGTCTCCCACACTGGTACTAGCGAGCCCTTAAGCTTTGTAACTTCTGCGATCTGACGAGAGCAGGCACATTCAGCTTAGAATGGCCATTGACATTAAATGCTTTAATCCATAGTCCTTTTTAATCGATTGTGAAACAAAATCTAAACGACATAATAAAAAGTCAACCGCACCACGGATTCCCAGACAGTCTCCCACACTGGTACTAGCGAGGCCTTAAGCTGTGTAACTTCTGCGATCTGACGAGAGCAGGCACATTCAGCTTAGAATGGCCATTGACATTAAATGCTTTAATCCATAGTCCTATTTAATCTATTGTGAAACAAAATCTCAACGACATAATAAAAAGTCAACCGCACCACGGATTCCCAGACAGTCTCCCACACTGGTACTAGCGAGGCGTTAAGCTGTGTAACTTTTGCGCTCTAACGAGAGCAGGCACATTCAGCTTAGAATGGCCATTGACTTTAAATGCTTTAATCCATAGTCCTTTTTAATCGATTGTGAAACAAAATCTAAACGACATAATAAAAAGTCAACCGCACCACGGATTCCCAGACAGTCTCCCAAACTGGTACTAGCGAGGCATTAAGCTGTGTAACTTCTGCGATCTGACGAGAGCAGGCACATTCAGCTTAGAATGGCCATTGACTTTAAATGCTTTAATCCATAGTCCTTTTTAATCGATTGTGAAACAAAATCTAAACGACATAATAAAAAGTCAATAGCACCACGGATTCCCAGACAGTCTCCCACACTGGTACTAGCGAGGCCTTAAGCTGTGTAACTTCTGCGATCTGACGAGAGCAGGGACATTCAGCTTAGAATGGCCATTGACATTAAATGCTTTAATCCATAGTCCTTTTTAATCCATTGTGAAACAAAATCTAAACGACATAATAAAAATTCAACCGCACAACGGATTCCGAGACAGTCTCCCACACTGGTACTAGCGAGGCCTTAAGCTGTGTAACTTCTGCGTTCTGACGAGAGCAGGCACATTCAGCTTAGAATGGCCATTGACGTTAAATGCTTTAATCCATAGTCCTATTTAATCTATTGTGAAACAAAATCTAAACGACATAATAAAAAGTCAACCGCACCACGGATTCCCAGACAGTCTCCCACACTGGTACTAGCGAGGCCTTAAGCTGTGTAACTTCTGCGATCTGACGAGAGCAGGCACATTCAGCTTAGAATGGCCATTGACATGAAATGCTTTAATCCATAGTCCTTTTTAATCGATTGTGAAACAAAATCTAAACGACATAATAAAAAGGCAACCGCACCACTGATTCCCAGACAGTCTCCCACACTGGTACTAGCGAGGCCTTAACCTGTGTAACTTCTGCGATCTGACGAGAGCAGGCACATTCAGCTTAGAATAGCCATTGACATTAAATGCTTTAATCCATAGTCCTTTTTAATCGATTGTGAAACAAAATCTAAACGACATAATAAAAAGTCAACCGCACCACGGATTCCCAGACAGTCTCCCACACTGGTACTAGCGAGGCCTTAAGCTGTGTAACTTCTGCGATCTGACGAGAGCAGGCACATTCAGCTTAGAATGGCCATTAACGTTAAATGTTTTAATCCATAGTCCTATTTAATCTATTGTGAAACAAAATCTAAACGACATAATAAAAAGTCAACCGCACCACGGATTCCAAGACAGTCTCCCACACTGGTACTAGCGAGGCCTTAAGCTGTGTAACTTCTGCGATCTGATGAGAGCAGGTACATTCAGCTTAGAATGGCCATTGACATTAAATGCTTTAATCCATAGTCCTTTTTAATCGATTGTGAAACAAAATCTAAACGACATAATAAAAAGTCAACCGCACCACGGATTCCCAGACAGTCTCCCACACTAGTACTAGCGAGGCCTTAAGCTGTGTAACTTCTGCGATCTGACGAGAGCAGGCACATTCAGCTTAGAATGGCCATTGACATTAAAAGCCTTAATCCATAGTCCTATTTAATCTATTGTGAAACAAAATCTAAACAACATAATAAAAAGTCAACCGCACCACGGATTCCCAGACAGTCTCACACACTGGTACTAGCGAGGCCTTAAGCTGTGTAACTTCTGCGATCTGACGAGAGCAGGGACATTCAGCTTAGAATGGCCATTGACGTTAAATGCTTTAATCCATAGTCCTTTTTAATCTATTGTGAAACAAAATCTAAACGACATAATAAAAATTCAACCGCACAACGGATTCCGAGACAGTCTCCCACACTGGTACTAGCGAGGCCTTAAGCTGGGTAACTTCTGCGATCTGACGAGAGCAGGCACATTCAGCTTAGAATGGCCATTGACGTTAAATGATTTAATCCATAGTCCTATTTAATCTATTGTGAAACAAAATCTAAACGACGTAATAAAAAGTCAACCGCACCACGGATTCCCAGACAGTCTCCCACACTGGTACTAGCGAGGCCTTAAGCTGTGTAACTTCTGCGATCTGACGAGAGCAGGCACATTCAGCTTAGAATGGCCATTGACATTAAAAGCCTTAATCCATAGTCCTATTTAATCTATTGTGAAACAAAATCTAAACAACATAATAAAAAGTCAACCGCACCACGCATTCCCAGACAGTCTCCCACACGGGTACCAGCGAGGCCTTAAGCTGTGTAACTTCTGCGATCTGACGAGAGCAGGCACATTCAGCTTAGAATGGCCATTGACGTTAAATGATTTAATCCATAGTCCTATTTAATCTATTGTGAAACAAAATCTAAACGACATAATAAAAAGTCAACCTCACCACAGATTCCCAGACAGTCTCCCACACTGGTACTAGCGAGGCCTTAAGCTGTGTAACTTCTGCGTTCGGACGAGAGCAGGCACATTCAGCTTAGAATGGCCATTGACGTTAAATGCTTTAATCCATAGTCCTATTTAATCTATTGTGAAACAAAATCTAAACAACATAATAAAAAGTCAACCGCACCACGGATTCCCAAACAGTCTCCCACACTGGTAATAGCGAGGCCTTAAGCTGTGTAACTTCTGCGATCTGACGAGAGCAGGCACATTCAGCTTAGAATGGCCATTGACGTTAAATGATTTAATCCATAGTCCTATTTAATCTATTGTGAAACAAAATCTAAACGACATAATAAAAAGTCAACCGTACCACGGATTCCCAGACAGTCTCCCACACTGGTACTAAGGAGGCGTTAAGCTGTGTAACTTCTGCGTTCTGACGAGAGCAGGCACATTCAGCTTAGAATGGCCATTGACGTTAAATGCTTTAATCCATAGTCCTATTTAATCTATTGTGAAACAAAATCTAAACGACATAATAAAAAGTCAACCGCACCACGGATTCCCAGACAGTCTCCCACACTCGTACTAGCGAGGCCTTAAGCTGTGTAACTTCTGCGATCTGACGAGAGCAGGTACATTCAGCTTAGAATGGCCATTGACATTAAAAGCCTTAATCCATAGTCCTATTTAATCTATTGTGAAACAAAATCTAAACAACATAATAAAAAGTCAACCGCACCACGGATTCACAGACAGTCTCCCACACTGGTACTAGCGAGGCCTTAAGCTGTGTAACTTATGCGATCTGACGAGAGCAGGGACATTCAGCTTAGAATGGCCATAGACATTAAATGCTTTAATCCATAGTCCTTTTTAATCGATTGTGAAACAAAATCTAAACGACATAATAAAAATTCAACCGCACCACGGATTCCCAGACAGTCTCCCACACTGGTACTAGCGAGGCCTTAAGATGTGTAACTTCTGCGATCTGACGAGAGCAGGCACATTCAGCTTAGAATGGCCATTGACGTTAAATGCTTTAATCCATAGTCCTATTTAATCTATTGTGAAACAAAATCTAAACGACATAATAAAAAGTCAACAACACCACGGATTCCCAGACAGTCTCCCACACTGGTACTAGCGAGGCGTTAAGCTGTGTAACTTCTGCGATCTAACGAGAGCAGGCACATTCAGCTTAGAATGGCCATTGACATTAAATGCTTTAATCCATAGTCCTTTTTAATCGATTGTGAAACAAAATCTAAACGACATAATAAAAAGTCAACCGCACCACGGATTCCCAGACAGTCTCCCACACTGGTACTAACGAGGCCTTAAGCTGTGTAACTTCTGCGATCTGACGAGAGCAGGCACATTCAGCTTAGAATGGCCATTGACGTTAAATGTTTTAATCCATAGTCCTATTTAATCTATTGTGAAACAAAATCTAAACGACATAATAAAAAGTCAACCGCACCACGGATTCCCAGACAGTCACCCACACTGGTACTAGCGAGGCGTTAAGCTATGTGTAACTTCTGCGATCTAACAAGAGCAGGCACATTCAGCTTAGAATGGCCATTGACATTAAATGCTTTAATCCATAGTCCTTTTTAATCGATTGTGAAACATAATCTAACCGACATAATAAAAAGTCAACCGCACCACGGATTCCCAGACAGTCTCCCACACTGGTACTAGCGAGGCCTTAAGCTGTGTAACTTCTGCGATCTGACGAGAGCAGGCACATTCAGCTTAGAATGGCCATTGACATTAAAAGCTTTAATCCATAGTCCTATTTAATCTATTGTGAAACAAAATCTAAACAACATAATAAAAAGTCAACCGCACCACGCATTCCCAGACAGTCTCCCACACTGGTACCAGCGAGGCCTTAAGCTGTGTAACTTCTGCGATCTGACGAGAGCAGGGACATTCAGCTTAGAATGGCCATTGACATTAAAGGCTTTAATCCATAGTCCTTTTTAATCGATTGTGAAACAAAATCTAAACGACATAATAAAATCTCTACCGCACCACAGATTCCCAGACAGTCTCCCACACTGGTACTAGCGAGGCCTTAAGCTGTGTAACTTCTGCGTTCGGACGAGAGCAGGCACATTCAGCTTAGAATGGCCATTGACGTTAAATGCTTTAATCCATAGTCATATTTAATCTATTGTGAAACAAAATCTAAACAACATAATAAAAAGTCAACCGCACCACGGATTCCCAGACAGTCTACCACACTGGTACTAGCGAGGCGTTAAGCTGTGTAACTTCTGCGCTCTAACGAGAGCAGGCACATTCAGCTTAGAATGGCCATTGACTTTATATGCTTTAACCCATAGTCCTTTTTAATCGATTGTGAAACAAAATCTAAACGACATAATAAAAAGTCAACCACACCACGGATTCCCAGACAGTCTCCCACACTGGTACTAGCGAGGCCTTAAGCTGTGTAACTTCTGCGTTCTGACGAGAGCAGGCACATTCAGCTTAGAATGGCCATTGACGTTAAATGCTTTAATCCATAGTCCTTTTTAATCGATTGTGAAACAAAATCTAAACGACATAATAAAAAGTCAACCGCACCACGGGTTCCCAGACAGTCTCCCACACTGGTACTAGCGAGGCCTTAAGCTGTGTAATTTCTGCGATCTGACGAGAGCAGGCACATTCAGCTTAGAATGGCCATTGACATTAAATGCTTTAATCAATAGTCCTTTTTAATCGATTGTGAAACAAAATCTAAACGACATAATAAAAAGTCAATAGCACCACGGATTCCCAGACAGTCTCCCACACTGGTACTAGCGAGGCCTTAAGCTGTGTAACTTCTGCGATCTGACGAGAGCAGGGACATTCAGCTTAGAATGGCCATTGACATTAAATGCTTTAATCCATAGTCCTTTTTAATCGATTGTGAAACAAAATCTAAACGACATAATAAAAATTCAACCGCACAACGGATTCCGAGACAGTCTCCCACACTGGTACTAGCGAGGCCTTAAGCTGGGTAACTTCTGCGATCTGACGAGAGCAGGCACATTCAGCTTAGAATGGCCATTGACGTTAAATGATTTAATCCATAGTCCTATTTAATCTATTGTGAAACAAAATCTAAACGACATAATAAAAAGTCAACCGCACCACGGATTCTCAGACAGTCTCCCACACTGGTACTAGCGAGGCCTTAAGCTGTGTAACTTCTGCGATCTGACGAGAGCAGGCACATTCAGCTTAGAATGGCCATTGACATTAAAAGCCTTAATCCATAGTCCTATTTAATCTATTGTGAAACAAAATCTAAACAACATAATAAAAAGTCAACCGCACCACGCATTCCCAGACAGTCTCCCACACGGGTACCAGCGAGGCCTTAAGCTGTGTAACTTCTGCGATCTGACGAGAGCAGGCACATTCAGCTTAGAATGGCCATTGACGTTAAATGATTTAATCCATAGTCCTATTTAATCTATTGTGAAACAAAATCTAAACGACATAATAAAAAGTTAACCGCACCACGGATTCCCAGACAGTCTCCCACACTGGCACTAGCGAGGCGTTAAGCTGGGTAACTTCTGCGATCTGACGAGAGCAGGCACATTCAGCTTAGAATGGCCATTGACGTTAAATGATTTAATCCATAGTCCTATTTAATCTATTGTGAAACAAAATCTAAACGACATAATAAAAAGTCAACAACACCACGGATTCCCAGACAGTCTCCCACACTGGTACTAGCGAGGCGTTAAGCTGTGTAACTTCTGCGATCTAACGAGAGCAGGCACATTCAGCTTAGAATGGCCATTGACATTAAATGCTTTAATCCATAGTCCTTTTTAATCGATTGTGAAACAAAATCTAAACGACATAATAAAAAGTCAACCGCACCACGGATTCCCAGACAGTCTCCCACACTGGTACTAACGAGGCCTTAAGCTGTGTAACTTCTGCGATCTGACGAGAGCAGGCACATTCAGCTTAGAATGGCCATTGACGTTAAATGTTTTAATCCATAGTCCTATTTAATCTATTGTGAAACAAAATCTAAACGACATAATAAAAAGTCAACCGCACCACGGATTCCCAGACAGTCACCCACACTGGTACTAGCGAGGCGTTAAGCTATGTGTAACTTCTGCGATCTAACAAGAGCAGGCACATTCAGCTTAGAATGGCCATTGACATTAAATGCTTTAATCCATAGTCCTTTTTAATCGATTGTGAAACATAATCTAACCGACATAATAAAAAGTCAACCGCACCACGGATTCCCAGACAGTCTCCCACACTGGTACTAGCGAGGCCTTAAGCTGTGTAACTTCTGCGATCTGACGAGAGCAGGCACATTCAGCTTAGAATGGCCATTGACATTAAAAGCTTTAATCCATAGTCCTATTTAATCTATTGTGAAACAAAATCTAAACAACATAATAAAAAGTCAACCGCACCACGCATTCCCAGACAGTCTCCCACACTGGTACCAGCGAGGCCTTAAGCTGTGTAACTTCTGCGATCTGACGAGAGCAGGGACATTCAGCTTAGAATGGCCATTGACATTAAAGGCTTTAATCCATAGTCCTTTTTAATCGATTGTGAAACAAAATCTAAACGACATAATAAAATCTCTACCGCACCACAGATTCCCAGACAGTCTCCCACACTGGTACTAGCGAGGCCTTAAGCTGTGTAACTTCTGCGTTCGGACGAGAGCAGGCACATTCAGCTTAGAATGGCCATTGACGTTAAATGCTTTAATCCATAGTCATATTTAATCTATTGTGAAACAAAATCTAAACAACATAATAAAAAGTCAACCGCACCACGGATTCCCAGACAGTCTACCACACTGGTACTAGCGAGGCGTTAAGCTGTGTAACTTCTGCGCTCTAACGAGAGCAGGCACATTCAGCTTAGAATGGCCATTGACTTTATATGCTTTAACCCATAGTCCTTTTTAATCGATTGTGAAACAAAATCTAAACGACATAATAAAAAGTCAACCACACCACGGATTCCCAGACAGTCTCCCACACTGGTACTAGCGAGGCCTTAAGCTGTGTAACTTCTGCGTTCTGACGAGAGCAGGCACATTCAGCTTAGAATGGCCATTGACGTTAAATGCTTTAATCCATAGTCCTTTTTAATCGATTGTGAAACAAAATCTAAACGACATAATAAAAAGTCAACCGCACCACGGGTTCCCAGACAGTCTCCCACACTGGTACTAGCGAGGCCTTAAGCTGTGTAATTTCTGCGATCTGACGAGAGCAGGCACATTCAGCTTAGAATGGCCATTGACATTAAATGCTTTAATCAATAGTCCTTTTTAATCGATTGTGAAACAAAATCTAAACGACATAATAAAAAGTCAATAGCACCACGGATTCCCAGACAGTCTCCCACACTGGTACTAGCGAGGCCTTAAGCTGTGTAACTTCTGCGATCTGACGAGAGCAGGGACATTCAGCTTAGAATGGCCATTGACATTAAATGCTTTAATCCATAGTCCTTTTTAATCGATTGTGAAACAAAATCTAAACGACATAATAAAAATTCAACCGCACAACGGATTCCGAGACAGTCTCCCACACTGGTACTAGCGAGGCCTTAAGCTGGGTAACTTCTGCGATCTGACGAGAGCAGGCACATTCAGCTTAGAATGGCCATTGACGTTAAATGATTTAATCCATAGTCCTATTTAATCTATTGTGAAACAAAATCTAAACGACATAATAAAAAGTCAACCGCACCACGGATTCTCAGACAGTCTCCCACACTGGTACTAGCGAGGCCTTAAGCTGTGTAACTTCTGTGATCTGACGAGAGCAGGCACATTCAGCTTAGAATGGCCATTGACATTAAAAGCCTTAATCCATAGTCCTATTTAATCTATTGTGAAACAAAATCTAAACAACATAATAAAAAGTCAACCGCACCACGCATTCCCAGACAGTCTCCCACACGGGTACCAGCGAGGCCTTAAGCTGTGTAACTTCTGCGATCTGACGAGAGCAGGCACATTCAGCTTAGAATGGCCATTGACGTTAAATGATTTAATCCATAGTCCTATTTAATCTATTGTGAAACAAAATCTAAACGACATAATAAAAAGTTAACCGCACCACGGATTCCCAGACAGTCTCCCACACTGGCACTAGCGAGGCGTTAAGCTGGGTAACTTCTGCGATCTGACGAGAGCAGGCACATTCAGCTTAGAATGGCCATTGACGTTAAATGATTTAATCCATAGTCCTATTTAATCTATTGTGAAACAAAATCTAAACGACATAATAAAAAGTCAACCGTACCATGGATTCCCAGACAGTCTCCCACACTTTTACTAGCGAGGCGTTAAGCTGTGTAACTTCTGCGATCTAACGAGGGCAGGCACATTCAGCTTAGAATGGCCATTGACATTAAATGCTTTAATCCATAGTCCTTTTTAATCGATTGTGAAACAAAATCTAAACGACATAATAAAAAGTCAACCGCACCACGGATTCCCAGACAGTCTCCCACACTGGTACTAGCGAGGCCTTAAGCTGTGTAACTTCTGCGATCTGACGAGAGCAGGCACATTCAGCTTAGAATGGCCATTGACGTTAAATGCTTTAATCCATAGTCCTATTTAATCTATTGTGAAACAAAATCTAAACGACATAATAAAAAGTCAACCGCACCACGGATTCCCAGACAGTCTCCCACACTGGTACTAGCGAGGCGTTAAGCTGTGTAACTTCTGCGATCTAACGAGAGTAGGCACATTCGGCTTAGAATGGCCATTGACATTAAATGCTTTAATCCATAGTCCTTTTTAATCGATTGTGAAACAAAATCTAAATGACATAATAAAAAGTCAACCGCACCACGGATTCCCAGACAGTCTCCCACACTGGTACTAGCGAGGCCTTAAGCTGTGTAACTTCTGCGATCTGACGAGAGCAGGCACATTCAGCTTAGAATGGCCATTAACGTTAAATGTTTTAATCCATAGTCCTATTTAATCTATTGTGAAACAAAATCTAAACGACATAATAAAAAGTCAACCGCACCACGGATTCCCAGACAGTCTCCCACACTGGTACTAGCGAGGCCTTAAGCTTTGTAACTTCTGCGATCTGACGAGAGCAGGCACATTCAGCTTAGAATGGCCATTGACATTAAATGCTTTAATCCATAGTCCTATTTAATCTATTGTGAAACAAAATCTAAACGACATAATAAAAAGTCAACCGCACCACGGATTCCCAGACAGTCTCCCACACTGGTACTAGCGAGGCGTTAAGCTGTGTAACTTTTGCGCTCTAACGAGAGCAGGCACATTCAGCTTAGAATGGCCATTGACTTTAAATGCTTTAATCCATAGTCCTTTTTAATCGATTGTGAAACAAAATCTAAACGACATAATAAAAAGTCAACCGCACCACGGATTCCCAGACAGTCTCCCAAACTGGTACTAGCGAGGCATTAAGCTGTGTAACTTCTGCGATCTGACGAGAGCAGGCACATTCAGCTTAGAATGGCCATTGACTTTAAATGCTTTAATCCATAGTCCTTTTTAATCGATTGTGAAACAAAATCTAAACGACATAATAAAAAGTCAATAGCACCACGGATTCCCAGACAGTCTCCCACACTGGTACTAGCGAGGCCTTAAGCTGTGTAACTTCTGCGATCTGACGAGAGCAGGGACATTCAGCTTAGAATGGCCATTGACATTAAATGCTTTAATCCATAGTCCTTTTTAATCCATTGTGAAACAAAATCTAAACGACATAATAAAAATTCAACCGCACAACGGATTCCGAGACAGTCTCCCACACTGGTACTAGCGAGGCCTTAAGCTGTGTAACTTCTGCGTTCTGACGAGAGCAGGCACATTCAGCTTAGAATGGCCATTGACGTTAAATGCTTTAATCCATAGTCCTATTTAATCTATTGTGAAACAAAATCTAAACGACATAATAAAAAGTCAACCGCACCACGGATTCCCAGACAGTCTCCCACACTGGTACTAGCGAGGCCTTAAGCTGTGTAACTTCTGCGATCTGACGAGAGCAGGCACATTCAGCTTAGAATGGCCGTTGACATGAAATGCTTTAATCCATAGTCCTTTTTAATCGATTGTGAAACAAAATCTAAACGACATAATAAAAAGGCAACCGCACCACTGATTCCCAGACAGTCTCCCACACTGGTACTAGCGAGGCCTTAACCTGTGTAACTTCTGCGATCTGACGAGAGCAGGCACATTCAGCTTAGAATAGCCATTGACATTAAATGCTTTAATCCATAGTCCTTTTTAATCGATTGTGAAACAAAATCTAAACGACATAATAAAAAGTCAACCGCACCACGGATTCCCAGACAGTCTCCCACACTGGTACTAGCGAGGCCTTAAGCTGTGTAACTTCTGCGATCTGACGAGAGCAGGCACATTCAGCTTAGAATGGCCATTAACGTTAAATGTTTTAATCCATAGTCCTATTTAATCTATTGTGAAACAAAATCTAAACGACATAATAAAAAGTCAACCGCACCACGGATTCCAAGACAGTCTCCCACACTGGTACTAGCGAGGCCTTAAGCTGTGTAACTTCTGCGATCTGATGAGAGCAGGTACATTCAGCTTAGAATGGCCATTGACATTAAATGCTTTAATCCATAGTCCTTTTTAATCGATTGTGAAACAAAATCTAAACGACATAATAAAAAGTCAACCGCACCACGGATTCCCAGACAGTCTCCCACACTAGTACTAGCGAGGCCTTAAGCTGTGTAACTTCTGCGATCTGACGAGAGCAGGCACATTCAGCTTAGAATGGCCATTGACATTAAAAGCCTTAATCCATAGTCCTATTTAATCTATTGTGAAACAAAATCTAAACAACATAATAAAAAGTCAACCGCACCACGGATTCCCAGACAGTCTCACACACTGGTACTAGCGAGGCCTTAAGCTGTGTAACTTCTGCGATCTGACGAGAGCAGGGACATTCAGCTTAGAATGGCCATTGACGTTAAATGCTTTAATCCATAGTCCTTTTTAATCTATTGTGAAACAAAATCTAAACGACATAATAAAAATTCAACCGCACAACGGATTCCGAGACAGTCTCCCACACTGGTACTAGCGAGGCCTTAAGCTGGGTAACTTCTGCGATCTGACGAGAGCAGGCACATTCAGCTTAGAATGGCCATTGACGTTAAATGATTTAATCCATAGTCCTATTTAATCTATTGTGAAACAAAATCTAAACGACGTAATAAAAAGTCAACCGCACCACGGATTCCCAGACAGTCTCCCACACTGGTACTAGCGAGGCCTTAAGCTGTGTAACTTCTGCGATCTGACGAGAGCAGGCACATTCAGCTTAGAATGGCCATTGACATTAAAAGCCTTAATCCATAGTCCTATTTAATCTATTGTGAAACAAAATCTAAACAACATAATAAAAAGTCAACCGCACCACGCATTCCCAGACAGTCTCCCACACGGGTACCAGCGAGGCCTTAAGCTGTGTAACTTCTGCGATCTGACGAGAGCAGGCACATTCAGCTTAGAATGGCCATTGACGTTAAATGATTTAATCCATAGTCCTATTTAATCTATTGTGAAACAAAATCTAAACGACATAATAAAAAGTCAACCTCACCACAGATTCCCAGACAGTCTCCCACACTGGTACTAGCGAGGCCTTAAGCTGTGTAACTTCTGCGTTCGGACGAGAGCAGGCACATTCAGCTTAGAATGGCCATTGACGTTAAATGCTTTAATCCATAGTCCTATTTAATCTATTGTGAAACAAAATCTAAACAACATAATAAAAAGTCAACCGCACCACGGATTCCCAAACAGTCTCCCACACTGGTAATAGCGAGGCCTTAAGCTGTGTAACTTCTGCGATCTGACGAGAGCAGGCACATTCAGCTTAGAATGGCCATTGACGTTAAATGATTTAATCCATAGTCCTATTTAATCTATTGTGAAACAAAATCTAAACGACATAATAAAAAGTCAACCGTACCACGGATTCCCAGACAGTCTCCCACACTGGTACTAAGGAGGCGTTAAGCTGTGTAACTTCTGCGTTCTGACGAGAGCAGGCACATTCAGCTTAGAATGGCCATTGACGTTAAATGCTTTAATCCATAGTCCTATTTAATCTATTGTGAAACAAAATCTAAACGACATAATAAAAAGTCAACCGCACCACGGATTCCCAGACAGTCTCCCACACTCGTACTAGCGAGGCCTTAAGCTGTGTAACTTCTGCGATCTGACGAGAGCAGGTACATTCAGCTTAGAATGGCCATTGACATTAAAAGCCTTAATCCATAGTCCTATTTAATCTATTGTGAAACAAAATCTAAACAACATAATAAAAAGTCAACCGCACCACGGATTCACAGACAGTCTCCCACACTGGTACTAGCGAGGCCTTAAGCTGTGTAACTTCTGCGATCTGACGAGAGCAGGGACATTCAGCTTAGAATGGCCATAGACATTAAATGCTTTAATCCATAGTCCTTTTTAATCGATTGTGAAACAAAATCTAAACGACATAATAAAAATTCAACCGCACCACGGATTCCCAGACAGTCTCCCACAATGGTACTAGCGAGGCCTTAAGATGTGTAACTTCTGCGATCTGACGAGAGCAGGCACATTCAGCTTAGAATGGCCATTGACGTTAAATGCTTTAATCCATAGTCCTATTTAATCTATTGTGAAACAAAATCTAAACGACATAATAAAAAGTCAACAACACCACGGATTCCCAGACAGTCTCCCACACTGGTACTAGCGAGGCGTTAAGCTGTGTAACTTCTGCGATCTAACGAGAGCAGGCACATTCAGCTTAGAATGGCCATTGACATTAAATGCTTTAATCCATAGTCCTTTTTAATCGATTGTGAAACAAAATCTAAACGACATAATAAAAAGTCAACCGCACCACGGATTCCCAGACAGTCTCCCACACTGGTACTAACGAGGCCTTAAGCTGTGTAACTTCTGCGATCTGACGAGAGCAGGCACATTCAGCTTAGAATGGCCATTGACGTTAAATGTTTTAATCCATAGTCCTATTTAATCTATTGTGAAACAAAATCTAAACGACATAATAAAAAGTCAACCGCACCACGGATTCCCAGACAGTCACCCACACTGGTACTAGCGAGGCGTTAAGCTATGTGTAACTTCTGCGATCTAACAAGAGCAGGCACATTCAGCTTAGAATGGCCATTGACATTAAATGCTTTAATCCATAGTCCTTTTTAATCGATTGTGAAACATAATCTAACCGACATAATAAAAAGTCAACCGCACCACGGATTCCCAGACAGTCTCCCACACTGGTACTAGCGAGGCCTTAAGCTGTGTAACTTCTGCGATCTGACGAGAGCAGGCACATTCAGCTTAGAATGGCCATTGACGTTAAATGATTTAATCCATAGTCCTATTTAATCTATTGTGAAACAAAATCTAAACGACATAATAAAAAGTTAACCGCACCACGGATTCCCAGACAGTCTCCCACACTGGCACTAGCGAGGCGTTAAGCTGGGTAACTTCTGCGATCTGACGAGAGCAGGCACATTCAGCTTAGAATGGCCATTGACGTTAAATGATTTAATCCATAGTCCTATTTAATCTATTGTGAAACAAAATCTAAACGACATAATAAAAAGTCAACCGTACCACGGATTCCCAGACAGTCTCCCACACTGGTACTAAGGAGGCGTTAAGCTGTGTAACTTCTGCGTTCTGACGAGAGCAGGCACATTCAGCTTAGAATGGCCATTGACGTTAAATGCTTTAATCCATAGTCCTATTTAATCTATTGTGAAACAAAATCTAAACGACATAATAAAAAGTCAACCGCACCACGGATTCCCAGACAGTCTCCCACACTGGTACTAGCGAGGCCTTAAGTTGTGTAACTTCTGCGATCTGACGAGAGCAGGCACATTCAGCTTAGAATGGCCATTGACGTTAAATGATTTAATCCATAGTCCTATTTAATCTATTGTGAAACAAAATCTAAATGACATAATAAAAATTCAACCGCACCATGGATTCCCAGACAGTCTCCCACACTTTTACTAGCGAGGCGTTAAGCTGTGTAACTTCTGCGATCTAACGAGGGCAGGCACATTCAGCTTAGAATGGCCATTGACATTAAATGCTTTAATCCATAGTCCTTTTTAATCGATTGTGAAACAAAATCTAAACGACATAATAAAAAGTCAACCGCACCACGGATTCCCAGACAGTCTCCCACACTGGTACTAGCGAGGCCTTAAGCTGTGTAACTTCTGCGATCTGACGAGAGCAGGCACATTCAGCTTAGAATGGCCATTGACGTTAAATGCTTTAATCCATAGTCCTATTTAATCTATTGTGAAACAAAATCTAAACGACATAATAAAAAGTCAACCGCACCACGGATTCCCAGACAGTCTCCCACACTGGTACTAGCGAGGCGTTAAGCTGTGTAACTTCTGCGATCTAACGAGAGTAGGCACATTCGGCTTAGAATGGCCATTGACATTAAATGCTTTAATCCATAGTCCTTTTTAATCGATTGTGAAACAAAATCTAAATGACATAATAAAAAGTCAACCGCACCACGGATTCCCAGACAGTCTCCCACACTGGTACTAGCGAGGCCTTAAGCTGTGTAACTTCTGCGATCTGACGAGAGCAGGCACATTCAGCTTAGAATGGCCATTAACGTTAAATGTTTTAATCCATAGTCCTATTTAATCTATTGTGAAACAAAATCTAAACGACATAATAAAAAGTCAACCGCACCACGGATTCCCAGACAGTCTCCCACACTGGTACTAGCGAGGCCTTAAGCTTTGTAACTTCTGCGATCTGACGAGAGCAGGCACATTCAGCTTAGAATGGCCATTGACATTAAATGCTTTAATCCATAGTCCTTTTTAATCGATTGTGAAACAAAATCTAAACGACATAATAAAAAGTCAACCGCACCACGGATTCCCAGACAGTCTCCCACACTGGTACTAGCGAGGCCTTAAGCTGTGTAACTTCTGCGATCTGACGAGAGCAGGCACATTCAGCTTAGAATGGCCATTGACATTAAATGCTTTAATCCATAGTCCTATTTAATCTATTGTGAAACAAAATCTAAACGACATAATAAAAAGTCAACCGCACCACGGATTCCCAGACAGTCTCCCACACTGGTACTAGCGAGGCGTTAAGCTGTGTAACTTTTGCGCTCTAACGAGAGCAGGCACATTCAGCTTAGAATGGCCATTGACTTTAAATGCTTTAATCCATAGTCCTTTTTAATCGATTGTGAAACAAAATCTAAACGACATAATAAAAAGTCAACCGCACCACGGATTCCCAGACAGTCTCCCAAACTGGTACTAGCGAGGCATTAAGCTGTGTAACTTCTGCGATCTGACGAGAGCAGGCACATTCAGCTTAGAATGGCCATTGACTTTAAATGCTTTAATCCATAGTCCTTTTTAATCGATTGTGAAACAAAATCTAAACGACATAATAAAAAGTCAATAGCACCACGGATTCCCAGACAGTCTCCCACACTGGTACTAGCGAGGCCTTAAGCTGTGTAACTTCTGCGATCTGACGAGAGCAGGGACATTCAGCTTAGAATGGCCATTGACATTAAATGCTTTAATCCATAGTCCTTTTTAATCCATTGTGAAACAAAATCTAAACGACATAATAAAAATTCAACCGCACAACGGATTCCGAGACAGTCTCCCACACTGGTACTAGCGAGGCCTTAAGCTGTGTAACTTCTGCGTTCTGACGAGAGCAGGCACATTCAGCTTAGAATGGCCATTGACGTTAAATGCTTTAATCCATAGTCCTATTTAATCTATTGTGAAACAAAATCTAAACGACATAATAAAAAGTCAACCGCACCACGGATTCCCAGACAGTCTCCCACACTGGTACTAGCGAGGCCTTAAGCTGTGTAACTTCTGCGATCTGACGAGAGCAGGCACATTCAGCTTAGAATGGCCATTGACATGAAATGCTTTAATCCATAGTCCTTTTTAATCGATTGTGAAACAAAATCTAAACGACATAATAAAAAGGCAACCGCACCACTGATTCCCAGACAGTCTCCCACACTGGTACTAGCGAGGCCTTAACTGTGTAACTTCTGCGATCTGACGAGAGCAGGCACATTCAGCTTAGAATAGCCATTGACATTAAATGCTTTAATCCATAGTCCTTTTTAATCGATTGTGAAACAAAATCTAAACGACATAATAAAAAGTCAACCGCACCACGGATTCCCAGACAGTCTCCCACACTGGTACTAGCGAGGCCTTAAGCTGTGTAACTTCTGCGATCTGACGAGAGCAGGCACATTCAGCTTAGAATGGCCATTAACGTTAAATGTTTTAATCCATAGTCCTATTTAATCTATTGTGAAACAAAATCTAAACGACATAATAAAAAGTCAACCGCACCACGGATTCCAAGACAGTCTCCCACACTGGTACTAGCGAGGCCTTAAGCTGTGTAACTTCTGCGATCTGATGAGAGCAGGTACATTCAGCTTAGAATGGCCATTGACATTAAATGCTTTAATCCATAGTCCTTTTTAATCGATTGTGAAACAAAATCTAAACGACATAATAAAAAGTCAACCGCACCACGGATTCCCAGACAGTCTCACACACTGGTACTAGCGAGGCCTTAAGCTGTGTAACTTCTGCGATCTGACGAGAGCAGGGACATTCAGCTTAGAATGGCCATTGACGTTAAATGCTTTAATCCATAGTCCTTTTTAATCTATTGTGAAACAAAATCTAAACGACATAATAAAAATTCAACCGCACAACGGATTCCGAGACAGTCTCCCACACTGGTACTAGCGAGGCCTTAAGCTGGGTAACTTCTGCGATCTGACGAGAGCAGGCACATTCAGCTTAGAATGGCCATTGACGTTAAATGATTTAATCCATAGTCCTATTTAATCTATTGTGAAACAAAATCTAAACGACGTAATAAAAAGTCAACCGCACCACGGATTCCCAGACAGTCTCCCACACTGGTACTAGCGAGGCCTTAAGCTGTGTAACTTCTGCGATCTGACGAGAGCAGGCACATTCAGCTTAGAATGGCCATTGACATTAAAAGCCTTAATCCATAGTCCTATTTAATCTATTGTGAAACAAAATCTAAACAACATAATAAAAAGTCAACCGCACCACGCATTCCCAGACAGTCTCCCACACGGGTACCAGCGAGGCCTTAAGCTGTGTAACTTCTGCGATCTGACGAGAGCAGGCACATTCAGCTTAGAATGGCCATTGACGTTAAATGATTTAATCCATAGTCCTATTTAATCTATTGTGAAACAAAATCTAAACGACATAATAAAAAGTCAACCTCACCACAGATTCCCAGACAGTCTCCCACACTGGTACTAGCGAGGCCTTAAGCTGTGTAACTTCTGCGTTCGGACGAGAGCAGGCACATTCAGCTTAGAATGGCCATTGACGTTAAATGCTTTAATCCATAGTCCTATTTAATCTATTGTGAAACAAAATCTAAACAACATAATAAAAAGTCAACCGCACCACGGATTCCCAAACAGTCTCCCACACTGGTAATAGCGAGGCCTTAAGCTGTGTAACTTCTGCGATCTGACGAGAGCAGGCACATTCAGCTTAGAATGGCCATTGACGTTAAATGATTTAATCCATAGTCCTATTTAATCTATTGTGAAACAAAATCTAAACGACATAATAAAAAGTCAACCGTACCACGGATTCCCAGACAGTCTCCCACACTGGTACTAAGGAGGCGTTAAGCTGTGTAACTTCTGCGTTCTGACGAGAGCAGGCACATTCAGCTTAGAATGGCCATTGACGTTAAATGCTTTAATCCATAGTCCTATTTAATCTATTGTGAAACAAAATCTAAACGACATAATAAAAAGTCAACCGCACCACGGATTCCCAGACAGTCTCCCACACTCGTACTAGCGAGGCCTTAAGCTGTGTAACTTCTGCGATCTGACGAGAGCAGGTACATTCAGCTTAGAATGGCCATTTACATTAAAAGCCTTAATCCATAGTCCTATTTAATCTATTGTGAAACAAAATCTAAACAACATAATAAAAAGTCAACCGCACCACGGATTCACAGACAGTCTCCCACACTGGTACTAGCGAGGCCTTAAGCTGTGTAACTTCTGCGATCTGACGAGAGCAGGGACATTCAGCTTAGAATGGCCATAGACATTAAATGCTTTAATCCATAGTCCTTTTTAATCGATTGTGAAACAAAATCTAAACGACATAATAAAAATTCAACCGCACCACGGATTCCCAGACAGTCTCCCACACTGGTACTAGCGAGGCCTTAAGATGTGTAACTTCTGCGATCTGACGAGAGCAGGCACATTCAGCTTAGAATGGCCATTGACGTTAAATGCTTTAATCCATAGTCCTATTTAATCTATTGTGAAACAAAATCTAAACGACATAATAAAAAGTCAACAACACCACGGATTCCCAGACAGTCTCCCACACTGGTACTAGCGAGGCGTTAAGCTGTGTAACTTCTGCGATCTAACGAGAGCAGGCACATTCAGCTTAGAATGGCCATTGACATTAAATGCTTTAATCCATAGTCCTTTTTAATCGATTGTGAAACAAAATCTAAACGACATAATAAAAAGTCAACCGCACCACGGATTCCCAGACAGTCTCCCACACTGGTACTAACGAGGCCTTAAGCTGTGTAACTTCTGCGATCTGACGAGAGCAGGCACATTCAGCTTAGAATGGCCATTGACGTTAAATGTTTTAATCCATAGTCCTATTTAATCTATTGTGAAACAAAATCTAAACGACATAATAAAAAGTCAACCGCACCACGGATTCCCAGACAGTCACCCACACTGGTACTAGCGAGGCGTTAAGCTATGTGTAACTTCTGCGATCTAACAAGAGCAGGCACATTCAGCTTAGAATGGCCATTGACATTAAATGCTTTAATCCATAGTCCTTTTTAATCGATTGTGAAACATAATCTAACCGACATAATAAAAAGTCAACCGCACCACGGATTCCCAGACAGTCTCCCACACTGGTACTAGCGAGGCCTTAAGCTGTGTAACTTCTGCGATCTGACGAGAGCAGGCACATTCAGCTTAGAATGGCCATTGACATTAAAAGCTTTAATCCATAGTCCTATTTAATCTATTGTGAAACAAAATCTAAACAACATAATAAAAAGTCAACCGCACCACGCATTCCCAGACAGTCTCCCACACTGGTACCAGCGAGGCCTTAAGCTGTGTAACTTCTGCGATCTGACGAGAGCAGGGACATTCAGCTTAGAATGGCCATTGACATTAAAGGCTTTAATCCATAGTCCTTTTTAATCGATTGTGAAACAAAATCTAAACGACATAATAAAATCTCTACCGCACCACAGATTCCCAGACAGTCTCCCACACTGGTACTAGCGAGGCCTTAAGCTGTGTAACTTCTGCGTTCGGACGAGAGCAGGCACATTCAGCTTAGAATGGCCATTGACGTTAAATGCTTTAATCCATAGTCATATTTAATCTATTGTGAAACAAAATCTAAACAACATAATAAAAAGTCAACCGCACCACGGATTCCCAGACAGTCTACCACACTGGTACTAGCGAGGCGTTAAGCTGTGTAACTTCTGCGCTCTAACGAGAGCAGGCACATTCAGCTTAGAATGGCCATTGACTTTATATGCTTTAACCCATAGTCCTTTTTAATCGATTGTGAAACAAAATCTAAACGACATAATAAAAAGTCAACCACACCACGGATTCCCAGACAGTCTCCCACACTGGTACTAGCGAGGCCTTAAGCTGTGTAACTTCTGCGTTCTGACGAGAGCAGGCACATTCAGCTTAGAATGGCCATTGACGTTAAATGCTTTAATCCATAGTCCTTTTTAATCGATTGTGAAACAAAATCTAAACGACATAATAAAAAGTCAACCGCACCACGGGTTCCCAGACAGTCTCCCACACTGGTACTAGCGAGGCCTTAAGCTGTGTAATTTCTGCGATCTGACGAGAGCAGGCACATTCAGCTTAGAATGGCCATTGACATTAAATGCTTTAATCAATAGTCCTTTTTAATCGATTGTGAAACAAAATCTAAACGACATAATAAAAAGTCAATAGCACCACGGATTCCCAGACAGTCTCCCACACTGGTACTAGCGAGGCCTTAAGCTGTGTAACTTCTGCGATCTGACGAGAGCAGGGACATTCAGCTTAGAATGGCCATTGACATTAAATGCTTTAATCCATAGTCCTTTTTAATCGATTGTGAAACAAAATCTAAACGACATAATAAAAATTCAACCGCACAACGGATTCCGAGACAGTCTCCCACACTGGTACTAGCGAGGCCTTAAGCTGGGTAACTTCTGCGATCTGACGAGAGCAGGCACATTCAGCTTAGAATGGCCATTGACGTTAAATGATTTAATCCATAGTCCTATTTAATCTATTGTGAAACAAAATCTAAACGACATAATAAAAAGTCAACCGCACCACGGATTCCCAGACAGTCTCCCACACTGGTACTAGCGAGGCCTTAAGCTGTGTAACTTCTGCGATCTGACGAGAGCAGGCACATTCAGCTTAGAATGGCCATTGACATTAAAAGCCTTAATCCATAGTCCTATTTAATCTATTGTGAAACAAAATCTAAACAACATAATAAAAAGTCAACCGCACCACGCATTCCCAGACAGTCTCCCACACGGGTACCAGCGAGGCCTTAAGCTGTGTAACTTCTGCGATCTGACGAGAGCAGGCACATTCAGCTTAGAATGGCCATTGACGTTAAATGATTTAATCCATAGTCCTATTTAATCTATTGTGAAACAAAATCTAAACGACATAATAAAAAGTTAACCGCACCACGGATTCCCAGACAGTCTCCCACACTGGCACTAGCGAGGCGTTAAGCTGGGTAACTTCTGCGATCTGACGAGAGCAGGCACATTCAGCTTAGAATGGCCATTGACGTTAAATGATTTAATCCATAGTCCTATTTAATCTATTGTGAAACAAAATCTAAACGACATAATAAAAAGTCAACCGTACCACGGATTCCCAGACAGTCTCCCACACTGGTACTAAGGAGGCGTTAAGCTGTGTAACTTCTGCGTTCTGACGAGAGCAGGCACATTCAGCTTAGAATGGCCATTGACGTTAAATGCTTTAATCCATAGTCCTATTTAATCTATTGTGAAACAAAATCTAAACGACATAATAAAAAGTCAACCGCACCACGGATTCCCAGACAGTCTCCCACACTGGTACTAGCGAGGCCTTAAGTTGTGTAACTTCTGCGATCTGACGAGAGCAGGCACATTCAGCTTAGAATGGCCATTGACGTTAAATGATTTAATCCATAGTCCTATTTAATCTATTGTGAAACAAAATCTAAATGACATAATAAAAATTCAACCGCACCACGGATTCCCAGACAGTCTCCCACACTTTTACTAGCGAGGCGTTAAGCTGTGTAACTTCTGCGATCTAACGAGGGCAGGCACATTCAGCTTAGAATGGCCATTGACATTAAATGCTTTAATCCATAGTCCTTTTTAATCGATTGTGAAACAAAATCTAAACGACATAATAAAAAGTCAACCGCACCACGGATTCCCAGACAGTCTCCCACACTGGTACTAGCGAGGCCTTAAGCTGTGTAACTTCTGCGATCTGACGAGAGCAGGCACATTCAGCTTAGAATGGCCATTGACGTTAAATGCTTTAATCCATAGTCCTATTTAATCTATTGTGAAACAAAATCTAAACGACATAATAAAAAGTCAACCGCACCACGGATTCCCAGACAGTCTCCCACACTGGTACTAGCGAGGCGTTAAGCTGTGTAACTTCTGCGATCTAACGAGGGCAGGCACATTCAGCTTAGAATGGCAATTGACATTAAATGCTTTAATCCATAGTCCTTTTTAATCGATTGTGAAACAAAATCTAAACGACATAATAAAAAGTCAACCGCACCACGGATTCCCAGACAGTCTCCCACACTGGTACTAGCGAGGCCTTAAACTGTGTAACTTCTGCGATCTGACGAGAGCAGGCACATTCAGCTTAGAATGGCCATTGACATTAAAAGCCTTAATCCATAGTCCTATTTAATCTATTGTGAAACAAAATCTAAACAACATAATAAAAAGTCAACCGCACCACGGATTCCCAGACAGTCTCCCACACTGGTACTAGCGAGGCCTTAAGCTGTGTAACTTCTGCGTTCTGACGAGAGCAGGCACATTCAGCTTAGAATGGCCATTGACATTAAAAGACTTAATCCATAGTCCTATTTAATCTATTGTGAAACAAAATCTAAACAACATAATAAAAAGTCAACCGCACCACGGATTCCCAGACAGTCTCCCACACTGGTACTAGCGAGGCCTTAAGCTGTGTAACTTCTGCGATCTGACGAGAGCAGGGACATTCAGCTTAGAATGGCCATTGACATTAAATGCTTTAATCCATAGTCCTTTTTAATCGATTGTGAAACAAAATCTAAACGACATAATAAAAATTCAACCGCACCACGGATTCCCAGACAGTCTCCCACACTGGTACTAGCGAGGCCTTAAGCTGTGTAACTTCTGCGTTCTGACGAGAGCTGGCACATTCAGCTTAGAATGGCCATTGACGTTAAATGCTTTAATCCATAGTTCTATTTAATCTATTGTGAAACAAAATCTAAACGACATAATAAAAAGGCAACCACACCACGGATTCCCAGACAGTCTCCCACACTGGTACTAGCGAGGCCTTAATCTGTGTAACTTCTGCGATCTGACGAGAGCAGGCACATTCAGCTTAGAATGGCCATTGACATTAAATGCTTTAATCCATAGTCCTTTTTAATCGATTGTGAAACAAAATCTAAACTACATAATAAAAAGTCAACCGCACCACGAATTCCCAGACAGTCTCCCACACTGGTACTAGCGAGGCCTTAAGCTGTGTAACTTCTGCGATCTGACGAGAGGAGGGACATTCAGCTTAGAATGGCCATTGACATTAAATGCTTTAATCCATAGTCCTTTTTAATCGATTGTGAAACAAAATCTAAACGACATAATCAAAATTCAACCGCTCCACTGATTCCCAGACAGTCTCCCACACTGGTACTAGCGAGGCCTTAAACTGTGTAACTTCTGCGATCTGACGAGAGCAGGCACATTCAGCTTAGAATGGCGATTGACGTTAAATGATTTAATCCATAGTCCTATTTAATCTATTGTGAAACAAAATCTAAACGACATAATAAAAAGGCAACCGCACCACGGATTCCCAGACAGTCACCCACACTGGTACTAGCGAGGCGTTAAGCTGTGTAACTTCTGCGATCTAACGAGAGCAGGCACATTCAGCTTAGAATGGCCATTGACATTAAATGCTTTAATCCATAGTCCTTTTTAATCGATTGTGAAAAAAAATCTAAACGACATAATAAAAAGTCAACCGGACCACGGATTCCCAGACAGTCTCCCACACTGGTACTAGCGAGGCCTGAAGCTGTGTAACTTCTGCGATCTGACGAGAGCAGGCACATTCAGCTTAGAATGGCCATTGACATTAAAAGCCTTAATCCATAGTCCTATTTAATCTATTGTGAAACAAAATCTAAACAACATAATAAAAAGTCAACCGCACCACGCATTCCCAGACAGTCTCCCACACTGGTACCAGCGAGGCCTTAAGCTGTGTAACTACTGCGATCGGACGAGAGCAGGGACATTCAGCTTAGAATGGCCATTGACATTAAAGGCTTTAATCCATAGTCCTTTTTAATCGATTGTGAAACAAAATCTAAACGACTTAATAAAAACTCTACCGCACCACAGATTCCCAGACAGTCTCCCACACTAATACTAGCGAGGCCTTAAGCTGTGTAACTTCTGCGTTCGGACGAGAGCAGGCACATTCAGCTTAGAATGGCCATTGACGTTAAATGCTTTAATCCATAGTCCTATTTAATCTATTGTGAAACAAAATCTAAACGACATAATAAATAGTCAACCGCACCACGGATTCCCAGACAGTCTCCCACACTGGTACTAGCGAGGCGTTAAGCTGTGTAACTTCTGCGATCTAACGAGAGCAGGCACATTCAGCTTAGAATGGCCATTGACTTTAAATGCTTTAATCCATAGTCCTTTTTAATCGATTGTGAAACAAAATCTAAACGACATAATAAAAAGTCAACCGCACCACGGATTCCCAGACAGTCTCCCACACTGGTACTAGCGAGGCCTTAAGCTGTGTAACTTCTGCGATCTGACGAGAGCAGGCACATTCAGCTTAGAATGGCCATTGACCTTAAAAGCCTTAATCCATAGTCCTATTTAATCTATTGTGAAACAAAATCTAAACAACATAATAAAAAGTCAACCGCACCACGGATTCCCAGACAGTCTCCCACACTGGTACTAGCGAGGACTTAAGCTATGTAACTTCTGCGTTCTGACGAGAGCAGGCACATTCAGCTTAGAATGGCCATTGACGTTAAATGCTTTAATCCATAGTCCTTTTTAATCGATTGTGAAACAAAATCTAAACGACATAATAAAATGTCAACCGCACCACGGATTCCCAGACAGTCTCCCACACTGGTACTAGCGAGGCCTTAAGCTGTGTAACTTCTGCGATCTGACGAGAGCAGGCACATTCAGCTTAGAATGGCCATTGACATTAAATGCTTTAATCCATAGTCCTTTTTAATCGATTGTGAAACAAAATCTAAACGACATAATAAAAAGTCAACAGCACCACGGATTCCCAGACAGTCTCCCACACTGGTACTAGTGAGGCCTTAAGCTGTGTAACTTCTGCGATCTGACGAGAGCAGGGACATTCAGCTTAGAATGGCCATTGACATTAAATGCTTTAATCCATAGTCCTTTTTAATCGATTGTGAAACAAAATCTAAACGACATAATAAAAATTCAACCGCACAACGGATTCCGAGACAGTCTCCCACACTGGTACTAGCGAGGCCTTAAGCTGGGTAACTTCTGCGATCTGACGAGAGCAGGCACATTCAGCTTAGAATGGCCATTGACGTTAAATGATTTAATCCATAGTCCTATTTAATCTATTGTGAAACAAAATCTAAACGACATAATAAAAAGTCAACCACACCACGGATTCCCAGACAGTCTCCCACACTGGTACTAGGGAGGCGTTAAGCTGTGTAACTTCTGCGATCTAACGAGAGCAGGCACATTCAGCTTAGAATGGCCATTAACATTAAATGCTTTAATCCAAAGTCCTTTTTAATCGATTGTGAAACAAAATCTAAACGACATAATAAAAAGTCAACCGCACCACGGATTCCCAGACAGTCTCCCACACTGGTACTAGCGAGGCCTTAAGCTGTGTAACTTCTGCGATCTGACGAGAGCAGGCACATTCAGCTTAGAATGGCCATTGACATTAAAAGCTTTAATCCATAGTCCTATTTAATCTATTGTGAAACAAAATCTAAACAACATAATAAAAAGTCAACCGCACCACGGATTCCCAGACAGTCTCCCACACTGGTACTAGCGAGGCCTTAAGCTGTGTAACTTCTGCGATCTGACGAGAGCAGGGTCATTCAGTTTAGACTGGCCATTGACATTAAATGCTTTAATCCATAGTCCTTTTTAATCGATTGTGAAACAAAATCTAAACGACATAATAAAAATTCAACCGCACCACGGATTCCCAGACAGTCTCCCACACTGGTACTAGCGAGGCCTTAAGCTGTGTAACTTCTGCGTTCTGACGAGAGCAGGGACATTCAGCTTAGAATGGCCATTGACATTAAAAGCCTTAATCCATAGTCCTATTTAATCTACTGTGAAACAAAATCTAAACAACATAATAAAAAGACAACCGCACCACGGTTTCCCAGACAGTCTCCCACACTGGTACTAGCGAGGCCTTAAGCTGTGTAACTTTTACGATCTGACGAGAGCAGGGACATTCAGCTTAGAATGGCCATTAACATTAAAAGCCTTAATCCATAGTCCTATTTAATCGATTGTGAAACAAAATCTAAACGACATAATAAAAAGTCAACCGCACCACGGATTCCCAGAGAGTCTCCCACACTGGTACTAGCGAGGACTTAAGCTATGTAACTTCTGCGTTCTGACGAGAGCTGGCACATTCAGCTTAGAATGGCCATTGACGTTAAATGCTTTAATCCATAGTCCTTTTTAATCGATTGTGAAACAAAATCTAAACGACATAATAAAAAGTCAACCGCACCACGGATTCCCAGACAGTCTCCCACACTGGTACTAGCGAGGCCTTAAGCTGTGTAACTTCTGCGATCTGACGAGAGCAGGCACATTCAGCTTAGAATGGCCTTTGACATTAAATGCTTTAATCCATAGTCCTTTTTAATCGATTGTGAAACAAAATCTAAACGACATAATAAAAAGTCAACAGCACCACGGATTCCCAGACAGTCTCCCACATTGGTACTAGCGAGGCCTTAAGCTGTGTAACTTCTGCGATCTGACGAGAGCAGGGACATTCAGCTTAGAATGGCCATTGACATTAAATGCTTTAATCCATAGTCCTATTTAATCTATTGTGAAACAAAATCTAAACAACATAATAAAAAGTCAACCGCACCACGGATTCCCAGACAGTCTCCCACACTGGTACTAGCGAGGACTTAAGCTATGTAACTTCTGCGTTCTGACGAGAGCAGGCACATTCAGCTTAGAATGGCCATTGACGTTAAATGCTTTAATCCATAGTCCTTTTTAATCGATTGTGAAACAAAATCTAAACGACATAATAAAATGTCAACCGCACCACGGATTCCCAGACAGTCTCCGACACTGGTACTAGCGAGGCCTTAAGCTGTGTAACTTCTGAGATCTGACGAGAGCAGGCACATTCAGCTTAGAATGGCCATTGACATTAAATGCTTTAATCCATAGTCCTTTTTAATCGATTGTGAAACAAAATCTAAACGACATAATAAAAAGTCAACAGCACCACGGATTCCCAGACAGTCTCCCACACTGGTACTAGCGAGGCCTTAAGCTGTGTAACTTCTGCGATCTGACGAGAGCAGGGACATTCAGCTTAGAATGGCCATTGACATTAAATGCTTTAATCCATAGTCCTTTTTAATCGATTGTGAAACAAAATCTAAACGACATAATAAAAATTCAACCGCACAACGGATTCCGAGACAGTCTCCCACACTGGTACTAGCGAGGACTTAAGCTGGGTAACTTCTGCGATCTGACGAGAGCAGGCACATTCAGCTTAGAATGGCCATTAACATTAAATGCTTTAATCCATAGTCCTTTTTAATCGATTGTGAAACAAAATCTAAACGACATAATAAAAAGTCAACCGCACCACGGATTCCCAGACAGTCTCCCACACTGGTACTAGCGAGGCCTTAAGCTGTGTAACTTCTGCGATCTGACGAGAGCAGGTACATTCAGCTTAGAATTGCCATTGACATTAAAAGCCTTAATCCATAGTCCTATTTAATCTATTGTGAAACAAAATCTAAACAACATAATAAAAAGTCAACCACACCACGGATTCCCAGACAGTCTCCCACACTGGTACTAGCGAGGCCTTAAGCTGTGTAACTTCTGCGATCTGACGAGAGCAGGGACATTCAGTTTAGAATGGCCATTGACATTAAACGCTTTAATCCATAGTCCTTTTTAATCGATTGTGAAACAAAATCTAAACGACATAATAAAAATTCAACCGCACCACGGATTCCCAGACAGTCTCCCACACTGGTACTAGCGAGGCCTTAAGCTGTGTAACTTCTGCGTTCTGACGAGAGCAGGCACATTCAGCTTAGAATGGCCATTGACGTTAAATGCTTTAATCCATAGTCCTATTTAATCTATTGTGAAACAAAATCTAAACGACATAATAAAAAGTCAACCGCACCACGGATTCCCAGACAGTCTCCCACACTGGTACTAGCGAGGCCTTAAGCTGTGTAACTTCTGCGATCTGACGAGAGCAGGCACATTCAGCTTAGAATGGCCATTGACATGAAATGCTTTAATCCATAGTCCTTTTTAATCGATTGTGAAACAAAATCTAAACGACATAATAAAAAGGTAACCGCTCCACGGATTCCCAGACAGTCTCCCACACTGGTACTAGCGAGGCGTTAAGCTGTGTAACTTCTGCGATCTAACAAGGGCAGGCACATTCAGCTTAGAATGGCCATTGACATTAAATGCTTTAATCCATAGTCCTTTTTAATCGATTGTGAAACAAAATCTAAACGACATAATAAAAAGTCAACCGCACCACGGATTCCCAGACAGTTTCCCACACTGGTACTAGCGAGGCCTTAAGCTGTGTAACTTCTGCGATCTGACGAGAGAAGGGACATTCAGCTTAGAATGGCCATTGACATTAAATGCTTTAATCCATAGTCCTTTTTAATCGATTGTGAAACAAAATCTAAACGACATAATAAAAATTCAACCGCACCACGGATTCCCAGACAGTCTCCCACACTGGTACTAGCGAGGGCTTAAGCTGTGTAACTTCTGCGCTCTGACGAGAGCTGGCACATTCAGCTTAGAATGGCCATTGACGTTAAATGCTTTAATCCATAGTCCTATTTAATCTATTGTGAAACAAAATCTAAACGACATAATAAAAATTCAACAGCACCACGGATTCCCAGACAGTCTCCCACACTGGTACTAGCGAGGCCTTAAGCTGTGTAACTTCTGCGATCTGACGAGAGAAGGCACATTCAGCTTAGAATGGCCATTGACATTAAATGCTTTAATCCATAGTCCTTTTTAATCGATTGTGAAACAAAATCTAAACGACATAATAAAAAGTAAACCACACCACGGATTCCCAGACAGTCTCCCTCACTTGTACTAGCGAGGCCTTAAGCTGTGTAACTTCTGCGATCTGACGAGAGCAGGGACATTCAGCTTAGAATGGCCATTGACATTAAATGCTTTAATCCATAGTCCTTTTTAATCGATTGTGAAACAAAATCTAAACGACATAATAAAAAGTCAACCGCTCCACGGATTCCCAGACAGTCTCCCACACTGGTACTAGCGAGGCCTTAAGCTGTGTAACTTCTGCGATCTGACGAGAGCAGGCACATTCAGCTTAGAATGGCCATTGACGTTAAATGGTTTAATCCATAGTCCTATTTAATCTATTGTGAAACAAAATCTAAACGACATAATAAAAAGTCAACCGCACCACGGATTCCCAGACAGTCACCCACACTGGTACTAGCGAGGCGTTAAGCTGTGTAACGTCTGCGATCTAACGAGAGCAGGGACATTCAGCTTAGAATGGCCATTGACATTAAAGGCTTTAATCCATAGTCCTTTTTAATCGATTGTGAAACAAAATCTAAACGACATAATAAAAAGTCAACCGCACCACGGATTCCCAGACAGTCTCCCACACTGGTACTAGCGAGGCCTTAAGCTGTGTAACTTCTGCGTTCTGACGAGAGCAGGCACATTCAGCTTAGAATGACCATTGACATTAAAAGCCTTAATCCATAGTCCTATTTAATCTATTGTGAAACAAAATCTAAACAACATAATAAAAAGTCAACCGCACCACGGATTCCCAGACAGTCTCCCACACTGGTACTAGCGAGGCCTTAAGCTGTGTAACTTCTGCGATCTGACGAGAGCAGGCACATTCAGCTTAGAATGGCCATTGACATTAAATGCTTTAATCCATAGTCCTTTTTAATCGATTGTGAAACAAAATCTAAACGACATAATAAAAATTCAACCGCACCACGGATTCCCAGACAGTCTCCCACACTGGTACTAGCGAGGACTTAAGCTGTGTAACTTCTGCGATCTGACGAGAGCAGGCACATTCAGCTTAGAATGGCCATTGACATTAAATCCTTTAATCCATAGTCCTATTTAATCTATTGTGAAACAAAATCTAAACTACATAATAAAAAGTCAACAGCACCACGGATTCCCAGACAGTCTCCCACACTGGTACTAGCGAGGCGTTAAGCTGCGTAACTTCTGCGATCTAACGAGAGCAGGCACATTCAGCTTAGAATGGCCATTGACATTAAATGCTTTAATCCATAGTCCTTTTTAATCGATTGTGAAACAAAATCTAAACGACATAATAAAAAGTCAACCGCACCACGGATTCCCAGACAGTCTCCCACACTGGTACTAGCGAGGCCTTAAGCTGTGTAACTTCTGCGATCTGACGAGAGCAGGCACATTCAGCTTAGAATGGCCATTGACATTAAAAGCCTTAATCCATAGTCCTATTTAATCTATTGTGAAACAAAATCTAAACAACATAATAAAAAGTCAACCGCACCACGGATTCCCAGACAGTCTCCCACACTGGTACTAGCGAGGGCTTAAGCTGTGTAACTTCTGCGATCTGACGAGAGCAGGGACATTCAGCTTAGAATGGCCATTGACATTAAATGCTTTAATCCATAGTCCTTTTTAATCGATTGTGAAACAAAATCTAAACGACATAATAAAAATTCAACCGCACCACGGATTCCCAGACAGTCTCCCACACTGGTACTAGCGAGGCCTTAAACTGTGTAACTTCTGCGATCTGACGAGAGCAGGCACATTCAGCTTAGAATGGCCATTGACATTAAAAGCCTTAATCCATAGTCCTATTTAATCTATTGTGAAACAAAATCTAAACAACATAATAAAAAGTCAACAGCACCATGGATTCCCAGACAGTCTCCCAAACTGGTACTAGCGAGGCCTTAAGCTGTATAACTTCTGCGATCTGACGAGAGGAGGGACATTCAGCTTAGAATGGCCATTGACATTAAATGCTTTAATCCATAGTCCTATTTAATATATTGTGAAACAAAATCTAAACAACATAATAAAAAGTCAACCGCACCACGGATTCCCAGACAGTCTCCCACACTGGTACTAGCGAGGCCTTAAGCTGTGTAACTTCTGCGATCTGACGAGAGCAGGCACATTCAGCTTAGAATGGCCATTGACATTAAATGCTTTAATCCATAGTCCTTTTTAATCGATTGTGAAACAAAATCTAAACGACATAATAAAAAGTCAACCGCACCACGGATTCCGAGACAGTCTCCCACACTGGTACTAGCGAGGCCTTAAGCTGTGTAACTTCTGCGATCTGACGAGAGCAGGCACATTCAGCTTAGAATGGCCATTGACATTAAAAGGCTTAATCCATAGTCCTATTTAATCTATTGTGAAACAAAATCTAAACAACATAATAAAAAGTCAACCGCACCACGGATTCCCAGACAGTCTCCCACACTGGTACTAGCGAGGGCTTAAGCTGTGTAACTTCTGCGATTTGACGAGAGCAGGGACATTCAGCTTAGAATGGCCATTGACATTAAATGCTTTAATCCATAGTCCTTTTTAATCGATTGTGAAACAAAATCTAAACGACATAATAAAAATTCAACCGCACCACGGATTCCCAGACAGTCTCCCACACTGGTACTAGCGAGGCCTTAAGCTGTGTAACTTCTGCGTTCTGACGAGAGAAGCCACATTCAGCTTAGAATGGCCATTGACGTTAAATGCTTTAATCCATAGTCCTATTTAATCTATTGTGAAACAAAATCTAAACGACATAATAAAAATTCAACCGCACCACGGATTCCCAGACAGTCTCCCATACTGGTACTAGCGAGGCCTTAAGCTGTGTAACTTCTGCGATCTGACGAGAGCAGGCACATTCAGCTTAGAATGGCCATTGACATTAAATGCTTTAATCCATAGTCCTTTTTAATCGATTGTGAAACAAAATCTAAACAACATAATAATAAGTCAACCGCACCACGGATTCCCAGACAGTCTCCCACAATGGTACTAGCGAGGCCTTAAGCTGTGTAACTTCTGCGATCTCACGAGAGCAGGCACATTCAGCTTAGAATGGCCATTGACATTAAATGCTTTAATCCATAGTCCTTTTTAATCGATTGTGAAACAAAATCTAAACGACATAATAAAAAGTCAACCGCACCACGGATTCCCAGACAGTCTCCCACACTGGTACTAGCGAGGCGTTAAGCTGTGTAACTTCTGCGATCTAACGAGAGCAGGCACATTCAGCTTAGAATGGCCATTGACATTAAATGCTTTAATCCATAGTCCTTTTTAATCGATTGTGAAACAAAATCTAAACGACATAATAAAAAGTCAACCGCACCACAGATTCCCAGACAGTCTCCCACACTGGAACTAGCGAGGCCTTAAGCTGTGTAACTTCTGCGATCTGTCGAGAGCAGTCACATTCAGCTTAGAATGGCCATTGACATTAAAAGCCTTAATCCATAGTCCTATTTAATCTATTGTGAAACAAAATCTAACCAACATAATAAAAAGTCAACCGCACCACGGATTCCCAGACAGTCTCCCACACTGGTACTAGCGAGGCCTTAAGCTGTGTAACTTCTGCGTTCGGACGAGAGCAGGCACATTCAGCTTAGAATGGCCATTGACGTTAAATGCTTTAATCCACAGTCCTATTTAATCTATTGTGAAAAAAAATCTAAACGACATAATAAAAAGTCAACCGCACCACGGATTCCCAGACAGTCTCCCACACTGGTACTAGTGAGGCGTTAAGCTGTGTAACTTCTGCGATCTAACGAGAGCAGGCACATTCAGCTTAGAATGGCCATTGACAGTAAATGTTTTAATCCATAGTCCTTTTTAATCGATTGTGAAACAAAATCTAAACGACATAATAAAAAGTCAACCGCACCACGGATTCCCAGACAGTCTCCCACACTGGAACTAGCGAGGCCTTAAGCTGTGTAACTTCTGCGATCTGACGAGAGCAGGCACATTCAGCTTAGAATGGCCATTGACATTAAAAGCCTTAATCCATAGTCCTATTTAATCTATTGTGAAACAAAATCTAAACAACATAATAAAAAGTCAACCACACCACGGATTCCCAGACAATCTCCCACACTGGTACTAGTGAGGCCTTAAGCTGTGTAACTTCTGCGTTCTGACGAGAGCAGGCACATTCAGCTTAGAATGGCCATTGACGTTAAATGCTTTAATCCATAGTCCTATTTAATCTATTGTGAAACAAAATCTAAACGACATAATAAAAAGTCAACCGCACCACGGATTCCCAGACAGTCTCCCACACTGGTACTAGCGAGGCCTTAAGCTGTGTAACTTCTGCGATCTGACGAGAGCAGGCACATTCAGCTTAGAATGGCCATTGACATTAAATGCTTTAATCCATAGTCCTTTTTAATCGATTGTGAAACAAAATCTAAACGACATAATAAAAAGTCAACCGCACCACGGATTCCCAGTCAGTCTCCCACACTGGTACTAGCGAGGCCTTAAGCTGTGTAACTTCTGCGATCTGACGAGAGCAGGCACATTCAGCTTAGAATGGCCATTGACATTAAATGCCTTAATCCATAGTCCTTTTTAATCGATTGTGAAACAAAATCTAAACGACATAATAAAAAGTCAACCGCACCACGGATTCCCAGACAGTCTCCCACACTGGTACTAGCGAGGTCTTAAGCTGTGTAACTTCTGCGATCTGACGAGAGCAGGGACATTCAGCTAAGAATGGCCATTGACATTAAATGCTTTAATCCATAGTCCTTTTTAATCGATTGTGAAACAAAATCTAAACGACATAATAAAAAGTCAACCGCACCACGGATTCCCAGACAGTCTCCCACACTGGTACTAGCGAGGCCTTAAGCTGTGTAACTTCTGCGATCTGACGAGAGCAGGAACATTCAGCTTAGAATGGCCATTGACATTAAATGCTTTAATCCATAGTCCTTTTTAATCGATTGTGAAACAAAATCTAAACGACATAATAAAAATTCAACCGCACCACGGATTCCCAGACAGTCTCCCACACAGATACTAGCGAGGCCTTAAGCTGTGTAACTTCTGCGATCTGACGAGAGCAGGCACATTCAGCTTAGAATGGCCATTGACATCAAATTCTTTAATCCATAGTCCTTTTTAGTCGATTGTGAAACAAAATCTAAACGACATAATAAAAAGTCAACCGCACCACGGATTCCCAGACAGTCTCCCACACTGGTACTAGCGAGGCCTTAAGCTGTGTAACTTCTGCGATCTGACGAGAGCAGGGACATTCAGCTTAGAATGGCCATTGACATTAAATGCTTTAATCCATAGTCCTTTTTAATCGATTGTGAAACAAAATCTAAACGACATAATAAAAATTCAACCGCACCACGGATTCCCAGACAGTCTCCCACACTGGTACTAGCGAGGCGTTAAGCTGTGTAACTTCTGCGATCTAACGAGAGCAGGCACATTCAGCTTAGAATGGCCATTGACATTAAATGCTTTAATCCATAGTCCTTTTTAATCGATTGTGAAACAAAATCTAAACGACATAATAAAAAGTCAACCGCACCACGGATTCCCAGACAGTCTCCCACACTGGTACTAGCGAGGCGTTAAGCTGTGTAACTTCTGCGATCTAACGAGAGCAGGGACATTCAGCTTAGAATGGCCATTGACATTAAAGGCTTTAATCCATAGTCCTTTTTAATCGATTGTGAAACAAAATCTAAACGACATAATAAAAAGGCAACCGCACCACGGATTCCCAGACAGTCTCCCACACTGGTACTAGCGAGGCCTTAAGCTGTGTAACTTCTGCGATTTGACGAGAGCAGGCACATTCAGCTTAGAATAGCCATTGACATTAAAAGCCTTAATCCATAGTCCTATTTAATCTATTGTGAAACAAAATCTAAACAACATAATAAAAAGTCAACCGCACCACGCATTCCCAGACAGTCTCCCACACTGGTACCAGCGAGGCCTTAAGCTGTGCAACTTCTGCGATCTGACGAGAGCAGGGACATTCAGCTTAGAATGGCCATTGACATTAAAGGCTTTAATCCATAGTCCTTTTTAATCGATTGTGAAACAAAATCTAAACGACATAATAAAAAGTCAACCGCACCACGGATTCCCAGACAGTCTCCCACACTGGTACTAGCGAGGCCTTAAGCTGTGTAACTTCTGCGATCTGACGAGAGCAGGCACATTCAGCTTAGAATGGACATTAACATTAAAAGCCTTAATCCATAGTCCTATTTAATCTATTGTGAAACAAAATCTAAACAACATAATAATAAGTCAACCGCACCACGGATTCCCAGACAGTCTCCCACACTGGTACTAGCGAGGACTTAAGCTATGTAACTTCTGCGTTCTGACGAGAGCAGGTACATTCAGCTTAGAATGGCCATTGACATTAAATGCTTTAATCCATAGTCCTTTTTAATCGATTGTGAAACAAAATCTAAACGACATAATAAAAAGTCAACCGCACCACAGATTCCCAGACAGTCTCCCACATTGGTACTAGCGAGGCCTTAAGCTGTGTAACTTCTGCGATCTGACGAGAGCAGGCACATTCAGCTTAGAATGGCCATTGACATTAAAAGCTTAATCCATAGTCCTATTTAATCTATTGTGAAACAAAATCTAAACAACATAATAAAAAGTCAACCGCGCCACGGATTCCCAGACAGTCTCCCACACTGGTACTAGGGAGGCCTTAAGCTGTGTAACTTCTGCGATTTGACGAGCGCAGGGACATTCAGCTTAGAATGGCCATTGACATTAAAGGCTTTAATCCATAGTCCTTTTTAATCGATTGTGAAACAAAATCTAAACGACATAATAAAAATTCTACCGCACCACGGATTCCCAGACAGTCTCCCACACTGGTACTAGCGAGGCCTTAAGCTGTGTAACTTCTGCGATCTGACGAGAGCAGGCACATTCAGCTTAGAATGGCAATTGACGTTATATGCTTTAATCCATAGTCCTATTTAATCTATTGTGAAACAAAATCTAAACGACATAACAAAAATCCAACCGCACCACGGATTCCCAGACAGTCTCCCACACTGGTACTAGCGAGGCCTTAAGCTGTGTAACTTCTGCGATCTGACGAGAGCAGGCACATTCAGCTTAGAATGGCCTTTGACATTAAAAGCCTTAATCCATAGTCCTATTTAATCTATTGTGAAACAAAATCTAAACAACATAATAAAAAGTCAACCGCACCACGGATTCCCAGACAGTCTCCCACACTGGTACTAAGGAGGCCTTAAGCTGTGTAACTTCTGCGATCTGTCGAGAGCAGGGACATTCAGCTTAGAATGGCCATTGACATTAAAGGCTTTAATCCATAGTCCTTTTTAATCGATTGTGAAACAAAATCTAAACGACATAATAAAAATTCAACCGCACCACGGATTCCCAGACAGTCTCCCACACTGGTACTAGCGAGGCCTTAAGCTGTGTAACTTCTGCATTCTGACCAGAGCAGGCACATTCAGCTTAGAATGGCCATTGACGTTAAATGCTTTAATCCATAGTCCTATTTAATCTATTGTGAAACAAAATCTAAACGACATAATAAAAAGTCAACCGCACCACGGATTCCCAGACAGTCTCCCACACTGGTACTAGCGAGGCCTTAAGCTGTGTAACTTCTGCGATCTGACGAGAGCAGGCACATTCAGCTTAGAATGGCCATTGACATTAAATGCTTTAATCCATAGTACTTTTTAATCGATTGTGAAACAAAATCTAAACGACATAATAAAAAGTCAACCGCACCACGGATTCCCAGACAGTCTCCCACACTGGTACTAGCGAGGCCTTAAGCTGGGTAACTTCTGCGATCTGACGAGAGCAGGTACATTCAGCTTAGAAGGGTCATTGACATCAAAAAATGCTTTAATCCATAGTCCTTTTTAATCGATTGTGAAACAAAATCTAAACGACATAATAAAAAGTCAACCGCACCACGGATTCCCAGACAGTCTCCCACACTGGTACTAGCGAGGCCTTAAGCTGTGTAACTTCTGCGATCTGACGAGAGCAGGCACATTCAGCTTAGAATGACCATTGACATTAAAAGCCTTAATCCATAGTCCTATTTAATCTATTGTGAAACAAAATCTAAACAACATAATAAAAAGTCAACCGCACCACGGATTCCCAGACAGTCTCCGACACTGGTACTAGCGAGGCCTTAAGCTGTGTAACTTCTGCGATCTGACGAGAGCAGGGACATTCAGCTTAGAATGGCCATTGACATTAAAGGCTTTAATCCATAGTCCTTTTTAATCGATTGTGAAACAAAATCTAAACGACATAATAAAAATTCAACCGCACCACGGATTCCCAGACAGTCTCCCACACTGGTACTAGCAAGGCCTTAAGCTGTGTAACTTCTGCGTTCTGACCAGAGCAGGCACATTCAGCTTAGAATGGCCATTGACGTTAAATGCTTTAATCCATAGTCCTATTTAATCTATTGTGAAACAAAATCTAAACGACATAATAAAAAGTCAACCGCACCACGGATTCCCAGACAGTCTCCCACACTGGTACTAGCGAGGCCTTAAGCTGTGTAACTTCTGCGATCTGACGAGAGCAGGCACATTCAGCTTAGAATGGCCATTGACATTAAATGCTTTAATGCATAGTACTTTTTAATCGATTGTGAAACAAAATCTAAACGACATAATAAAAAGTCAACCGCACCACGGATTCCCAGACAGTCTCCCACACTGGTACTAGCGAGGCCTTAAGCTGTGTAACTTCTGCGATCTGACGAGAGCAGGGACATTCAGCTTAGAATGGCCATTGACATTAAAGGCTTTAATCCATAGTCCTTTTTAATCGATTGTGAAACAAAATCTAAACGACATAATAAAAATTCAACCGCACCACGGATTCCCAGACAGTCTCCCACACTGGTACTAGCAAGGCCTTAAGCTGTGTAACTTCTGCGTTCTGACCAGAGCAGGCACATTCAGCTTAGAATGGCCATTGACGTTAAATGCTTTAATCCATAGTCCTATTTAATCTATTGTGAAACAAAATCTAAACGACATAATAAAAAGTCAACCGCACCACGGATTCCCAGACAGTCTCCCACACTGGTACTAGCGAGGCCTTAAGCTGTGTAACTTCTGCGATCTGTCGAGAGCAGGCACATTCAGCTTAGAATGGCCATTGACATTAAATGCTTTAATGCATAGTACTTTTTAATCGATTGTGAAACAAAATCTAAACGACATAATAAAAAGTCAACCGCACCACGGATTCCCAGACAGTCTCCCACACTGGTACTAGCGAGGCCTTAAGCTGTGTAACTTCTGCGATCTGACGAGAGCAGGCACATTCAGCTTAGAATGGCCATTGATATTAAATGCTTTAATCCATAGTACTTTTTAATCGATTGTGAAACAAAATCTAAACGACAAAATAATAAAGTCAACCGCACCACGGATTCCCAGACAGTCTCCCACACTGGTACTAGCGAGGCCTTAAGCTGTGTAACTTCTGCGATCTGACGAGAGCAGGTACATTCAGCTTAGAATGGCCATTGACATCAAAAAATGCTTTAATCCATAGTCCTTTTTAATCGATTGTGAAACAAAATCTAAACGACATAATAAAAATTCAACCGCACCACGGATTCCCAGACAGTCTCCCACACTGGTACTAGCGAGGCCTTAAGCTGTGTAACTTCTGCGATCTGACGAGAGCAGGCACATTCAGCTTAGAATGGCCATTAACATTAAATGTTTTAATCCATAGTCCTTTTTAATCGATTGTGAAACAAAATCTAAACGACATAATAAAAAGGCAACCGCACCACGGATTCCCAGACAGTCTCCCACACTGGTACTAGCGAGGCCTTAAGCTGTGTAACTTCTGCGATCTGACGAGAGCAGGCACATTCAGCTTAGAATTGCCATTGACGTTAAATGCTTTAATCCATAGTCCTATTTAATCTATTGTGAAACAAAATCTAAACGACATAATAAAATGTCAAACGCACCACGGATTCCAAGACAGTCTCCCACACTAGTACTAGCGAGGCGTTAAGATGTGTAACTTCTGCGATCTAACGAGAGCAGGCACATTCAGCTTAGAATGGCCTTTGGCATTAAATGCTTTAATCCATAGTCCTTTTTAATCGATTGTGAAACAAAATCTAAACGACATAATAAAAAGTCAACCGCACCACCGATTCCCAGACAGTCTCCCACACTGGTACTAGCGAGGCCTTAAGCTGTGTAACTTCTGCGATCTGACGAGAGCAGGCACATTCAGCTTAGAATGGCCATTGACATTAAAAGCCTTAATCCATAGTCCTATTTAATCTATTGTGAAATAAAATCTAAACAACATAATAAAAAGTCAACCGCACCACGGATTCCCAGACAGTCTCCCACACTGGTACTAGTGAGGCCTTAAGCTGTGTAACTTCTGCGATCTGACGAGAGCAGGCACATTCAGCTTAGAATGGCCATTGACATTAAATGCTTTAATCCATAGTCCTTTTTAATCGATTGTGAAACAAAATCTAAACGACATAATAAAAAGTCAACCGCACCACGGATTCCCAGACAGCCTCCCACACTGGTACTAGCGAGGCCTTAAGCTGTGTAACTTCTGCGATCTGACGAGAGCAGGGACATTCAGCTTAGAATGGCCATTGACATTAAATGCTTTAATCCATAGTTCTTTTTAATCAATTGTGAAACAAAATCTAAACGACATAATAAAAATTGAACCGCACCACGGATTCCCAGACAGTCTCCCACACTGGTACTAGCGAGGCCTTAAGCTGTGTAACTTCTGCGATCTGACGAGAGCAGGCACATTCAGCTTAGAATGGCCATTGACGTTAAATGCTTTAATCCATAGTCCTATTTAATCTATTGTGAAACAAAATCTAAACGACATAATAAAAAGTCAACCGCACCACGGATTCCCAGACAGTCTCCCACACTGGTACTAGCGAGGCCCTAAGCTGTGTAACTTCTGCGATCTGACGAGAGCAGGCACATTCAGCTTAGAATGGCCATTGACATTAAATGCTTTAATCCATAGTCCTTTTTAATCGATTGTGAAACAAAATCTAAACGACATAATAAAAAGTCAACCGCACCACGGATTCCCAGACAGTCTCCCACACTGGTACTAGCGAGGCCTTAAGCTGTGTAACTTCTGCGATCTGACGAGAGCAGGCACATTCAGCTTAGAATGGCCATTGCCACTAAATGCTTTAATCCATAGTCCTTTTTAATCGATTGTGAAACAAAATCTAAACGACATAATAAAAAGGCAACCGCACCACGGATTCCCAGACAGTCTCCCACAATGGTACTAGCGAGGCCTTAAGCTGTGTAACTTCTGCGATCTGACGAGAACAGGGACATTCAGCTTAGAATGGCCATTGACATTAAATGCTTTAATCCATAGTCCTTTTTAATCGATTGTGAAACAAAATCTAAACGACATAATAAAAATTCAACCGCACCACGGATTCCCAGACAGTCTCCCACACTGGTACTGGCGAGGCCTTAAGCTGTGTAACTTCTGCGTTCTGACGAGAGCAGGCACATTCAGCTTAGAATGGCCATTGGCGTTAAATGTTTTAATCCATAGTCCTATTTAATCTATTGTGAAACAAAATCTAAACGACATAATAAAAAGTCAGCCGCACCACGGATTCCCAGACAGTCTCCCACACTGGTATTAGCGAGGCCTTAAGCTGTGTAACTTCTGCGATCTGACGAGAGCAGGCACATTCAGCTTAGAATGGCCATTGACATTAAATGCTTTAATCCATAGTCCTTTTTAATCGATTGTGAAACAAAATCTAAACGACATAATAAAAAGAAAACCGCACCACGGATTCCCAGACAGTCTCCCACACTGGTACTAGCGAGGCCTTAAGCTGTGCAACTTCTGCGATCTGACGAGAGCAGGGACATTCAGCTTAGAATGGCCATTGACATTAAATTCTTTAATCCATAGTCCTTTTTAATCGATTGTGAAACAAAATCTAAACGACATAATAAAAAGTCAACCGCACCACGGATTCCCAGACAGTCTCCCACACTTGTACTAGCGAGGCCTTACGCTGTGCAACTTCTGCGATCTGACGAGAGCAGGGACATTCAGCTTAGAATGGCCATTGACGTTAAATGCTTTAATCCATAGTCCTATTTAATCTATTGTGAAACAAAATCTAAACGACATAATAAAATGTCAACCGCACCACGGATTCCCAGACAGTCTCCCACACTAGTACTAGCGAGGCGTTAAGCGGTGTAACTTCTGCGATCTAACGAGAGCAGGCACATTCAGCTTAGAATGGCCATTGGCATTAAATGCTTTAATCCATAGTCCTTTTTAATCGATTGTGAAACAAAATCTAAACGACATAATAAAAAGTCAAACGCACCACGGATTCCCAGACAGTCTCCCACACTAGTACTAGCGAGGCCTTAAGCTGTGTAACTTCTGCGATCTGACGAGAGCATTCACATTCAGCTTAGAATGGCCATTGACATCAAAAAATGCTTTAATCCATAGTCCTTTTTAATCGATTGTGAAACAAAATCTAAACGACATAATAAAAAGTCAACCGCACCACGGATTCCCAGACAGTCTCCCACACTGGTACTAGCGAGGCCTTAAGCTGTGTAACTTCTGCAATCTGACGAGAGCAGGGACATTAAGCTTAGAATGGCCATTGACATTAAATGCTTTAATCCATAGTCCTTTTTAATCGATTGTGAAACAAAATCTAAACGACATAATAAAAATTCTACCGCACCACGGATTCCCAGACAGTCTCCCACACTGGTACTAGCGAGGCCTTAAGCTGTGTAATTTCTGCGATCTGACGAGAGCAGGCACATTCAGCTTAGAATGGCCATTGACGTTAAATGCTTTAATCCATAGTCCTATTTAATCTATTGTGAAACAAAATCTAAACGACATTATAAAAAGTCAACCGCACCACGGATTCCCAGACAGTCTCCCACACTGGTACTAGCGAGGCGTTAAGCTGTTTAACTTCTGCGATCTAACGACAGCAGGCACATTCAGCTTAGAATGGCCATTAACATTAAATGCTTTAATCCATAGTCCTTTTTAATCGATTGTGAAACAAAATCTAAACGACATAATAAAAAGTCATCCGCACCACGGATTCCCAGACAGTCTCCCACACTGGTACTAGCGAGGCCTTAAGCTGTGTAACTTCTGCAATCTGACGAGAGCAGGGACATTAAGCTTAGAATGGCCATTGACATTAAATGCTTTAATCCATAGTCCTTTTTAATCGATTGTGAAACAAAATCTAAACGACATAATAAAAAGAAAACCGCACCACGGATTCCCAGACAGTCTCCCACACTGGTACTAGCGAGGCCTTAAGCTGTGCAACTTCTGCGATCTGACGAGAGCAGGGACATTCAGCTTAGAATGGCCATTGACATTAAATTCTTTAATCCATAGTCCTTTTTAATCGATTGTGAAACAAAATCTAAACGACATAATAAAAAGTCAACCGCACCACGGATTCCCAGACAGTCTCCCACACTTGTACTAGCGAGGCCTTACGCTGTGCAACTTCTGCGATCTGACGAGAGCAGGGATATTCAGCTTAGAATGGCCATTGACGTTAAATGCTTTAATCCATAGTCCTATTTAATCTATTGTGAAACAAAATCTAAACGACATAATAAAATGTCAACCGCACCACGGATTCCCAGACAGTCTCCCACACTAGTACTAGCGAGGCGTTAAGCGGTGTAACTTCTGCGATCTAACGAGAGCAGGCACATTCAGCTTAGAATGGCCATTGGCATTAAATGCTTTAATCCATAGTCCTTTTTAATCGATTGTGAAACAAAATCTAAACGACATAATAAAAAGTCAAACGCACCACGGATTCCCAGACAGTCTCCCACACTAGTACTAGCGAGGCCTTAAGCTGTGTAACTTCTGCGATCTGACGAGAGCATTCACATTCAGCTTAGAATGGCCATTGACATCAAAAAATGCTTTAATCCATAGTCCTTTTTAATCGATTGTGAAACAAAATCTAAACGACATAATAAAAAGTCAACCGCACCACGGATTCCCAGACAGTCTCCCACACTGGTACTAGCGAGGCCTTAAGCTGTGTAACTTCTGCAATCTGACGAGAGCAGGGACATTAAGCTTAGAATGGCCATTGACATTAAATGCTTTAATCCATAGTCCTTTTTAATCGATTGTGAAACAAAATCTAAACGACATAATAAAAATTCAACCGCACCACGGATTCCCAGACAGTCTCCCACACTGGTACTAGCGAGGCCTTAAGCTGTGTAATTTCTGCGATCTGACGAGAGCAGGCACATTCAGCTTAGAATGGCCATTGACGTTAAATGCTTTAATCCATAGTCCTATTTAATCTATTGTGAAACAAAATCTAAACGACATTATAAAAAGTCAACCGCACCACGGATTCCCAGACAGTCTCCCACACTGGTACTAGCGAGGCGTTAAGCTGTTTAACTTCTGCGATCTAACGACAGCAGGCACATTCAGCTTAGAATGGCCATTAACATTAAATGCTTTAATCCATAGTCCTTTTTAATCGATTGTGAAACAAAATCTAAACGACATAATAAAAAGTCATCCGCACCACGGATTCCCAGACAGTCTCCCACACTGGTACTAGCGAGGCCTTAAGCTGTGTAACTTCTGCGATCTGACGAGAGCAGGCACATTCAGCTTAGAATGGCCATTGACATTAAATGCTTTAATGCATAGTCCTTTTTAATCGATTGTGAAACAAAATCTAAACGACATAATAAAAAGTCAACCGCACCATGGATTCCCAGACAGTCTCCCACACTGGTACTAGCGAGGCCTTAAAGCTGTGTAACTTCTGCGATCTGACGAGAGCAGGGACATTCAGCTTAGAATGGCCATTGACATTAAATGCTTTAATCCATAGTCCTTTTTAATCGATTGTGAAACAAAATCTAAACGACATAATAAAAATTCAACCGCACCACGGATTCCCACACTGGTACTAGCGAGGACTTAAGCTGTGTAACTTCCGCGATCTGACGAGAGCAGGCACATTCAGCTTAGAATGGCCATTGACATTAAATTCTTTAATCCATAGTCCTATTTAATCTATTGTGAAACAAAATCTAAACGACATAATAAAGGGTCAACCGCACCACGGATTCCCAGACAGTCTCCCACACTGGTACTAGCGAGGCGTTAAGCTGTGTAACTTCTGCGATCTAACGAGAGCAGGCACATTCATCTTAGAATGGCCATTGACATTAAATGCTTTAATCCATAGTCCTTTTTAATCGATTGTGAAACAAAATCTAAACGACATAATAAAAAGTCAACCGCACCACGGATTCCCAGACAGTCTCCCACACTGGTACTAGCGAGGCCTTAAGCTGTGTAACTTCTGCGATCTGACGAGAGCAGGCACATTCAGCTTAGAATGGCCATTGACATTAAATGCTTTAATCCATAGTCCTTTTTAATCGATTGTGAAACAAAATCTAAACGACATAATAAAAAGTCAACCGCACCACAGATTCCCAGACAGTCTCCCACACTAGTACTAGCGAGGCGTTAAGCTGTGTAACTTCTGCGATCTAACGAGAGCAGGTACATTCAGCTTAGAATGGCCATTGGCATTAAATGCTTTAATCCATAGTCCTTTTTAATCGATTGTGAAACAAAATCTAAACGACATAATAAAAAGTCAAACGCACCACGGATTCCCAGACAGTCTCCCACACTGGTACTAGCGAGGGCTTAAGCTGTGTAACTTCTGCGATCTGACGAGAGCAGGCACATTCAGCTTAGAATGGCCATTGACATTAAAAGCCTTAATCCATAGTCCTATTTAATCTATTGTGAAATAAAATCTAAACAACATAATAAAAAGTCAACCGCACCACGGATTCACAGATAGTCTCCCACACTGGTACTAGCGAGGCCTTAAGCTGTGTAACTTCTGCGATCTGACGAGAGCAGGCACATTCAGCTTAGAATGGCCATTGACATTAAATGCTTTAATCCATAGTCCTTTTTAATCGATTGTGAAACAAAATCTAAACGACATAATAAAAAGTCAACCGCACCACGGATTCCCAGACAGTCTCCCACTCTAGTACTAGCGAGGCCTTAAGTTGTGTAACTTCTGCGATCTGACGAGAGCAGGCACATTCAGCTTAGAATGGCAATTGACGTTATATGCTTTCATCCATAGTCCTATTTAATCTATTGTGAAACAAAATCTAAACGACATAATAAAAAGTCAACCGCACCACGGATTCCCAGACAGTCTCCCACACTGGTACTAGCGAGGCGTTAAGCTGTGTAACTTCTGCGATCTAACTAGAGCAGGCACATTCAGCTTAGAATGGCCATTGACATTAAATGCTTTAATCCATAGTCCTTTTTAATCGATTGTGAAACAAAATCGAAACGACATAATAAAAAGTCAACCGCACCACGGATTCCCAGACAGTCTCCCACACTGGTACTAGCAAGGACTTAAGCTGTGTAACTTCTGCGATCTGACGAGAGCAGGCACATTCAGCTTAGAATGGCCATTGACATTAAATGCTTTAATCCATAGTCCTTTTTAATCGATTGTGAAACAAAATCTAAACGACATAATAAAAAGTCAACCGCACCACGGATTCCCAGACAGTCTCCCACTCTGGTACTAGTGAGGCCTTAAGCTGTGTAACTTCTGCGATCTGACGAGAGCAGGCACATTCAGCTTAGAATGGCAATTGACGTTATATGCTTTCATCCATAGTCCTATTTAATCTATTGTGAAACAAAATCTAAACGACATAATAAAAAGTCAACCGCACCACGGATTCCCAGACAGTCTCCCACACTGGTACTAGCGAGGCGTTAAGCTGTGTAACTTCTGCGATCTAACTAGAGCATTCACATTCAGCTTAGAATGGCCATTGACATTAAATGCTTTAATCCATAGTCCTTTTTAATCGATTGTGAAACAAAATCTAAACGACATAATAAAAATTAAACCGCACCACGGATTCCCAGACAGTCTCCCACACTGGTACTAGCGAGGCCTTAAGCTGTGTAACTTCTGCGATCTGACGAGAGCAGGCACATTCAGCTTAGAATGGCCATTGACGTTATATGCTTTCATCCATAGTCCTATTTAATCTATTGTGAAACAAAATCTAAACGACATAATAAAAAGTCAACCGCACCACGGATTCCCAGACAGTCTCCCACACTGGTACTAGCGAGGCGTTAAGCTGTGTAACTTCTGCGATCTAACTAGAGCAGGCACTTTCAGCTTAGAATGGCCATTGACATTAAATGCTTTAATCCATAGTCCTTTTTAATCGATTGTGAAACAAAATCGAAACAACATAATAAAAAGTCAACCGCACCACGGATTCCCAGACAGTCTCCCACACTGGTACTAGCGAGGCCTTAAGCTGTGTAACTTCTGCGATCTGACGAGAGCAGGCACATTCAGCTTAGAATGGCCATTGACATTAAAAGCCTTAATCCATAGTCCTATTTAATCTATTGTGAAACAAAATCTAAACAACATAATAAAAAGTCAACCGCGCCACGGATTCCCAGACAGTCTCCCACACTGGTACTAGGGAGGCCTTAAGCTGTGTAACTTCTGCGATCTGACGAGCGCAGGGACATTCAGCTTAGAATGGCCATTGCCATTAAAGGCTTTAATCCATAGTCCTTTTTAATCGATTGTGAAACAAAATCTAAACAACATAATAAAAATTCAACCGCACCACGGATTCCCAGACAGTCTCCCACACTGGTACTAGCGAGGCCTTAAGCTGTGTAACTTCTGCGATCTGACGAGAGCAGGCACATTCAGCTTAGAATGGCCATTGACCTTAAATGCTTTAATCCATAGTCCTTTTTAATCGATTGTGAAACAAAATCTAAACGACATAATAAAAAGTCAACCGCACCACGGATTCCCAGACAGTCTCCCACACTGGTACTGGCGAGGCCTTAAGCTGTGTAATTTCTGCGATCTGACGAGAGCAGGGACATTCAGCTTAGAATGGCCATTGACATTAAATGCTTTAATCCATAGTCCTTTTTAATCGATTGTGAAACAAAATCTAAACGACATAATAAAAATTCTACCGCACCACGGATTCCCAGACAGTCTCCCACACTGGTACTAGCGAGGCCTTAAGCTGTGTAACTTCTGCGATCTGACGAGAGCAGGCACATTCAGCTTAGAATGGCCATTGACGTTATATGCTTTAATCCATAGTCCTATTTAATCTATTGTGAAACAAAATCTAAACGACATAACAAAAATCCAACCGCACCACGGATTCCCAGACAGTCTCCCACACTGGTACTAGCGAGGCGTTAAGCTGTGTAACTTCTGCGATCTAACGAGAGCAGGCACATTCAGCTTAGAAAGGCCATTGACATTAAATGCTTTAATCCATAGTCCTTTTTAATCGATTGTGAAACAAAATCTAAACGACATAATAAAAAGTCAACCGCACCACGGATTCCCAGACAGTCTCCCACACTGATACTAGCGAGGCCTTAAGCTGTGTAACTTCTGCGATCTGACGAGGGCAGGCACATTCAGCTTAGAATGACCTTTGACATTAAAAGCCTTAATCCATAGTCCTATTTAATCTATTGTGAAACAAAATCTAAACAACATAATAAAAAGTCAACCGCACCACGGATTCCCAGACAGTCTCCCACACTGGTACTAGCGAGGCCTTAAGCTGTGTAACTTCTGCGATCTGACGAGAGCAGGGACATTCAGCTTAGAATGGCCATTGACATTAAAGGCTTTAATCCATAGTCCTTTTTAATCGATTGTGAAACAAAATCTAAACGACATAATAAAAATTCAACCGCACCACGGATTCCCAGACAGTCTCCCACACTGGTACTAGCAAGGCCTTAAGCTGTGTAACTTCTGCGTTCTGACCAGAGCAGGCACATTCAGCTTAGAATGGCCATTGACGTTAAATGCTTTAATCCATAGTCCTATTTAATCTATTGTGAAACAAAATCTAAACGACATAATAAAAAGTCAACCGCACCACGGATTCCCAGACAGTCTCCCACACTGGTACTAGCGAGGCCTTAAGCTGTGTAACTTCTGCGATCTGACGAGAGCAGGCACATTCAGCTTAGAATGGCCATTGACATTAAATGCTTTAATGCATAGTACTTTTTAATCGATTGTGAAACAAAATCTAAACGACATAATAAAAAGTCAACCGCACCACGGATTCCCAGACAGTCTCCCACACTGGTACTAGCGAGGCCTTAAGCTGTGTAACTTCTGCGATCTGACGAGAGCAGGCACATTCAGCTTAGAATGGCCATTGATATTAAATGCTTTAATCCATAGTACTTTTTAATCGATTGTGAAACAAAATCTAAACGACAAAATAATAAAGTCAACCGCACCACGGATTCCCAGACAGTCTCCCACACTGGTACTAGCGAGGCCTTAAGCTGTGTAACTTCTGCGATCTGACGAGAGCAGGTACATTCAGCTTAGAATGGCCATTGACATCAAAAAATGCTTTAATCCATAGTCCTTTTTAATCGATTGTGAAACAAAATCTAAACGACATAATAAAAAGTCAACCGCACCACGGATTCCCAGACAGTCTCCCACACTGGTACTAGCGAGGCCTTAAGCTGTGTAACTACTGCAATCTGACCAGAGCAGGGACATTCAGCTTAGAATGGCCATTGACATTAAATGCTTTAATCCATAGTCCTTTTTAATCGATTGTGAAACAAAATCTAAACGACATAATAAAAATTCAACCGCACCACGGATTCCCAGACAGTCTCCCACACAGGTACTAGCGAGGCCTTAAGCTGTGTAACTTCTGTGATCTGTCGAGAGCAGGCACATTCAGCTTAGAATGGCCATTGACGTTAAATGCTTTAATCCATAGTCCTGTTTAATCTATTGTGAAACAAAATCTAAACGACATAATAAAAAGTCAACCGCACCACGGATTCCCAGACAGTCTCTCACACTGGTACTAGCGAGGCGTTAAGCTGTTTAACTTCTGCGATCTAACGAGAGCAGGCACATTCAGCTTAGAATGGCCATTAACATTAAATGCTTTAATCCATAGTCCTTTTTAATCGATTGTGAAACAAAATCTAAACGACATAATAAAAAGGCAACCGCACCACGGATTCCCAGACAGTCTCCCACACTGGTACTAGCGAGGCCTTAAGCTGTGTAACTTCTGCGATCTGACGAGAGCAGGCACATTCAGCTTAGAATGGCCATTGACATTAAAAGCCTTAATCCATAGTCCTATTTAATCTATTGTGAAACAAAATCTAAACAACATAATAAAAAGTCAACCGCGCCACGGATTCCCAGACAGTCTCCCACACTGGTACTAGGGAGGCCTTAAGCTGTGTAACTTCTGCGATCTGACGAGCGCAGGGACATTCAGCTTAGAATGGCCATTGCCATTAAAGGCTTTAATCCATAGTCCTTTTTAATCGATTGTGAAACAAAATCTAAACAACATAATAAAAATTCAACCGCACCACGGATTCCCAGACAGTCTCCCACACTGGTACTAGCGAGGCCTTAAGCTGTGTAACTTCTGCGATCTGACGAGAGCAGGCACATTCAGCTTAGAATGGCCATTGACCTTAAATGCTTTAATCCATAGTCCTTTTTAATCGATTGTGAAACAAAATCTAAACGACATAATAAAAAGTCAACCGCACCACGGATTCCCAGACAGTCTCCCACACTGGTACTAGCGAGGCCTTAAGCTGTGTAATTTCTGCGATCTGACGAGAGCAGGGACATTCAGCTTAGAATGGCCATTGACATTAAATGCTTTAATCCATAGTCCTTTTTAATCGATTGTGAAACAAAATCTAAACGACATAATAAAAATTCTACCGCACCACGGATTCCCAGACAGTCTCCCACACTGGTACTAGCGAGGCCTTAAGCTGTGTAACTTCTGCGATCTGACGAGAGCAGGCACATTCAGCTTAGAATGGCCATTGACGTTATATGCTTTAATCCATAGTCCTATTTAATCTATTGTGAAACAAAATCTAAACGACATAACAAAAATCCAACCGCACCACGGATTCCCAGACAGTCTCCCACACTGGTACTAGCGAGGCGTTAAGCTGTGTAACTTCTGCGATCTAACGAGAGCAGGCACATTCAGCTTAGAATGGCCATTGACATTAAATGCTTTAATCCATAGTCCTTTTTAATCGATTGTGAAACAAAATCTAAACGACATAATAAAAAGTCAACCGCACCACGGATTCCCAGACAGTCTCCCACACTGATACTAGCGAGGCCTTAAGCTGTGTAACTTCTGCGATCTGACGAGGGCAGGCACATTCAGCTTAGAATGGCCTTTGACATTAAAAGCATTAATCCATAGTCCTATTTAATCTATTGTGAAACAAAATCTAAACAACATAATAAAAAGTCAACCGCACCACGGATTCCCAGACAGTCTCCCACACTGGTACTAGCGAGGCCTTAAGCTGTGTAACTTCTGCGATCTGACGAGAGCAGGGACATTCAGCTTAGAATGGCCATTGACATTAAAGGCTTTAATCCATAGTCCTTTTTAATCGATTGTGAAACAAAATCTAAACGACATAATAAAAATTCAACCGCACCACGGATTCCCAGACAGTCTCCCACACTGGTACTAGCAAGGCCTTAAGCTGTGTAACTTCTGCGTTCTGACCAGAGCAGGCACATTCAGCTTAGAATGGCCATTGACGTTAAATGCTTTAATCCATAGTCCTATTTAATCTATTGTGAAACAAAATCTAAACGACATAATAAAAAGTCAACCGCACCACGGATTCCCAGACAGTCTCCCACACTGGTACTAGCGAGGCCTTAAGCTGTGTAACTTCTGCGATCTGACGAGAGCAGGCACATTCAGCTTAGAATGGCCATTGACATTAAATGCTTTAATGCATAGTACTTTTTAATCGATTGTGAAACAAAATCTAAACGACATAATAAAAAGCCAACCGCACCACGGATTCCCAGACAGTCTCCCACACTGGTACTAGCGAGGCCTTAAGCTGTGTAACTTCTGCGATCTGACGAGAGCAGGCACATTCAGCTTAGAATGGCCATTGATATTAAATGCTTTAATCCATAGTACTTTTTAATCGATTGTGAAACAAAATCTAAACGACAAAATAATAAAGTCAACCGCACCACGGATTCCCAGACAGTCTCCCACACTGGTACTAGCGAGGCCTTAAGCTGTGTAACTTCTGCGATCTGACGAGAGCAGGTACATTCAGCTTAGAATGGCCATTGACATCAAAAAATGCTTTAATCCATAGTCCTTTTTAATCGATTGTGAAACAAAATCTAAACGACATAATAAAAAGTCAACCGCACCACGGATTCCCAGACAGTCTCCCACACTGGTACTAGCGAGGCCTTAAGCTGTGTAACTACTGCAATCTGACCAGAGCAGGGACATTCAGCTTAGAATGGCCATTGACATTAAATGCTTTAATCCATAGTCCTTTTTAATCGATTGTGAAACAAAATCTAAACGACATAATAAAAATTCAACCGCACCACGGATTCCCAGACAGTCTCCCACACAGGTACTAGCGAGGCCTTAAGCTGTGTAACTTCTGTGATCTGTCGAGAGCAGGCACATTCAGCTTAGAATGGCCATTGACGTTAAATGCTTTAATCCATAGTCCTGTTTAATCTATTGTGAAACAAAATCTAAACGACATAATAAAAAGTCAACCGCACCACGGATTCCCAGACAGTCTCTCACACTGGTACTAGCGAGGCGTTAAGCTGTTTAACTTCTGCGATCTAACGAGAGCAGGCACATTCAGCTTAGAATGGCCATTAACATTAAATGCTTTAATCCATAGTCCTTTTTAATCGATTGTGAAACAAAATCTAAACGACATAATAAAAAGGCAACCGCACCACGGATTCCCAGACAGTCTCCCACACTGGTACTAGCGAGGCCTTAAGCTGTGTAACTTCTGCGATCTGACGAGAGCAGGCACATTCAGCTTAGAATGGCCATTGACGTTAAATGCTTTAATCCATAGTCCTATTTAATCTATTGTGAAACAAAATCTAAACGACATAATAAAAAGTCTAACGCACCACGGATTCCAAGACAGTCTCCCACACTAGTACTAGCGAGGCGTTAAGATGTGTAACTTCTGCGATCTAACGAGAGCAGGCACATTCAGCTTAGAATGGCCTTTGGCATTAAATGCTTTAATCCATAGTCCTTTTTAATCGATTGTGAAACAAAATCTAAACGACATAATAAAAAGTCAACCGCACCACCGATTCCCAGACAGTCTCCCACACTGGTACTAGCGAGGCCTTAAGCTGTGTAACTTCTGCGATCTGACGAGAGCAGGCACATTCAGCTTAGAATGGCCATTGACATTAAAAGCCTTAATCCATAGTCCTATTTAATCTATTGTGAAATAAAATCTAAACAACATAATAAAAAGTCAACCGCACCACGGATTCCCAGACAGTCTCCCACACTGGTACTAGCGAGGCCTTAAGCTGTGTAACTTCTGCGATCTGACGAGAGCAGGCACATTCAGCTTAGAATGGCCATTGACATTAAATGCTTTAATCCATAGTCCTTTTTAATCGATTGTGAAACAAAATCTAAACGACATAATAAAAAGTCAACCGCACCACGGATTCCCAGACAGCCTCCCACACTGGTACTAGCGAGGCCTTAAGCTGTGTAACTTCTGCGATCTGACGAGAGCAGGGACATTCAGCTTAGAATGGCCATTGACATTAAATGCTTTAATCCATAGTTCTTTTTAATCAATTGTGAAACAAAATCTAAACGACATAATAAAAATTAAACCGCACCACGGATTCCCAGACAGTCTCCCACACTGGTACTAGCGAGGCCTTAAGCTGTGTAACTTCTGCGATCTGACGAGAGCAGGCACATTCAGCTTAGAATGGCCATTGACGTTAAATGCTTTAATCCATAGTCCTATTTAATCTATTGTGAAACAAAATCTAAACGACATAATAAAAAGTCAACCGCACCACGGATTCCCAGACAGTCTCCCACACTGGTACTAGCGAGGCCTTAAGCTGTGTAACTTCTGCGATCTGACGAGAGCAGGCACATTCAGCTTAGAATGGCCATTGACATTAAATGCTTTAATCCATAGTCCTTTTTAATCGATTGTGAAACAAAATCTAAACGACATAATAAAAAGTCAACCGCACCACGGATTCCCAGACAGTCTCCCACACTGGTACTAGCGAGGCCTTAAGCTGTGTAACTTCTGCGATCTGACGAGAGCAGGCACATTCAGCTTAGAATGGCCATTGACACTAAATGCTTTAATCCATAGTCCTTTTTAATCGATTGTGAAACAAAATCTAAACGACATAATAAAAAGGCAACCGCACCACGGATTCCCAGACAGTCTCCCACACTGGTACTAGCGAGGCCTTAAGCTGTGTAACTTCTGCGATCTGACGAGAGCAGGGACATTCAGCTTAGAATTGCCATTGACATTAAATGCTTTAATCCATAGTCCTTTTTAATCGATTGTGAAACAAAATCTAAAAGACATAATAAAAATTCAACCGCACCACGGATTCCCAGACAGTCTCCCACACTGGTACTAACGAGGCCTTAAGCTGTGTAACTTCTGCGTTCTGACGAGAGCAGGCACATTCAGCTTAGAATGGCCATTGGCGTTAAATGTTTTAATCCATAGTCCTATTTAATCTATTGTGAAACAAAATCTAAACGACATAATAAAAAGTCAGCCGCACCACGGATTCCCAGACAGTCTCCCACACTGGTATTACCGAGGCCTTAAGCTGTGTAACTTCTGCGATCTGACGAGAGCAGGCACATTCAGCTTAGAATGGCCATTGACATTAAATGCTTTAATCCATAGTCCTTTTTAATCGATTGTGAAACAAAATCTAAACGACATAATAAAAAGAAAACCGCACCACGGATTCCCAGACAGTCTCCCACACTGGTACTAGCGAGGCCTTAAGCTGTGCAACTTCTGCGATCTGACGAGAGCAGGGACATTCAGCTTAGAATGGCCATTGACATTAAATGCTTTAATCCATAGTCCTTTTTAATCGATTGTGAAACAAAATCTAAACGACATAATAAAAAGTCAACCGCACCACGGATTCCCAGACAGTCTCCCACACTTGTACTAGCGAGGCCTTAAGCTGTGCAACTTCTGCGATCTGACGAGAGCAGGGACATTCAGCTTAGAACGGCCATTGACGTTAAATGCTTTAATCCATAGTCCTATTTAATCTATTGTGAAACAAAATCTAAACGACATAATAAAAAGTCAACCGCACCACGGATTCCCAGACAGTCTCCCACACTAGTACTAGCGAGGCGTTAAGCTGTGTAACTTCTGCGATCTAACGAGAGCAGGCACATTCAGCTTAGAATGGCCATTGGCATTAAATGCATTAATCCATAGTCCTTTTTAATCGATTGTGAAACAAAATCTAAACGACATAATAAAAAGTCAAACGCACCACGGATTCCCAGACAGTCTCCCACACTAGTACTAGCGAGGCCTTAAGCTGTGTAACTTCTGCGATCTGACGAGAGCATTCACATTCAGCTTAGAATGGCCATTGACATCAAAAAATGCTTTAATCCATAGTCCTTTTTAATCGATTGTGAAACAAAATCTAAACGACATAATAAAAATTCAACCGCACCACGGATTCCCAGACAGTCTCCCACACTGGTACTAGCGAGGCCTTAAGCTGTGTAATTTCTGCGATCTGACGAGAGCAGGCACATTCAGCTTAGAATGGCCATTGACGTTAAATGCTTTAATCCATAGTCCTATTTAATCTATTGTGAAACAAAATCTAAACGACATTATAAAAAGTCAACCGCACCATGGATTCCCAGACAGTCTCCCACACTGGTACTAGCGAGGCCTTAAAGCTGTGTAACTTCTGCGATCTGACGAGAGCAGGGACATTCAGCTTAGCATGGCCATTGACATTAAATGCTTTAATCCATAGTCCTTTTTAATCGATTGTGAAACAAAATCTAAACGACATAATAAAAGTTCAACCGCACCACGGATTCCCACACTGGTACTAGCGAGGACTTAAGCTGTGTAACTTCTGCGATCTGACGAGAGCAGGCACATTCAGCTTAGAATGGCCATTGACGTTAAATCCTTTAATCCATAGTCCTATTTAATCTATTGTGAAACATAATCTAAACGACATAATAAAGGGTCAACCGCACCACGGATTCCCAGACAGTCTCCCACACTGGTACTAGCGAGGCGTTAAGCTGTGTAACTTCTGCGATCTAACGAGAGCAGGCACATTCATCTTAGAATGGCCATTGACATTAAATGCTTTAATCCATAGTCCTTTTTAATCGATTGTGAAACAAAATCTAAACGACATAATAAAAAGTCAACCGCACCACGGATTCCCAGACAGTCTCCCACACTGGTACTAGCGAGGCCTTAAGCTGTGTAACTTCTGCGATCTGACGAGAGCAGGCACATTCAGCTTAGAATGGCCATTGACATTAAAAGCCTTAATCCATAGTCCTATTTAATCTATTGTGAAACAAAATCTAAACAACATAATAAAAATTCAACCGCACCACGGATTCCCAGACAGTCTCCCACACTGGTACTAGCGAGGCCTTAAGCTGTGTAACTTCTGCGTTCTGACGAGAGCAGGCACATTCGGCTTAGAATTGCCATTGACGTCAAATGCTTTAATCCATAGTCCTATTTAATCTATTGTGAAACAAAATCTAAACGACATAATAAAAAGTCAACCGCACCACGGATTCCCAGACAGTCTCCCACACTGGTACTAGCAAGGCCATAAGCTGTGTAACTTCTGCAATCTGACGAGAGCAGGCACATTCAGCTTAGAATGGCCATTGACATTAAAAGCCTTAATCCATAGTCCTATTTAATCTATTGTGAAACAAAATCTAAACAACATAATAAAAAGTCAACCGCACCACGGATTCCAAGACAGTCTCCCACACTGGTACTAGCAAGGCCTTAAGCTGTGTAACTTCTGCGATCTGACGAGAACAGGGACATTCAGCTTAGAACGGCCTTTGACATTAAATGCTTTAATCCATAGTCCTTTTTAATCGATTGTGAAACAAAATCTAAACGACATAATAAAAATTCAACCGCACCACGGATTCCCAGACAGTCTCCCACACTGGTACTAGCGAGGCGTTAAGCTGTGTAACTTCAGCGATCTAACGAGAGCAGGCACATTCAGCTTAGAATGGCCATTGACATTAAATGCTTTAATCCATAGTCCTTTTTAATCGATTGTGAAACAAAATCTAAACGACATAATAAAAAGTCAACCGCACCACGGATTCCCAGACAGTCTCCCACACTGGTACTAGCGAGGGCTTAAGCTGTGTAACTTCTGCGATCTGACGAGAGCAGGCACATTCAGCTTAGAATGGCCATTGACATTAAATGCTTTAATCCATAGTCCTTTTTAATCGATTGTGAAACAAAATCTAAACGACATAATAAAAAGTCAACCGCACCCCCAGACAGTCTCCCACACTGGTACTAGCGAGGCCTTAAGCTGTGTAACTTCTGCGATCTGACGAGAGCAGGCACATTCAGCTTAGAATGGCCATTGACATTAAATGCTTTAATCCATAGTCCTTTTTAATCGATTGTGAAACAAAATCTAAACGACATAATAAAAAGTCAACCGCACCACGGATTCCCAGACAGTCTCCCACACTGGTACTAGCGAGGGCTTAAGCTGTGTAACTTCTGCGATCTGACGAGAGCAGGCACATTCGGCTTAGAATGGCCATTGACATTAAATGCTTTAATCCATAGTCCTTTTTAATCGATTGTGAAACAAAATCTAAACGACATAATAAAAATTCAACCGCACCACGGATTCCCAGACAGTCTCCCACACTGGTACTAGCGAGGCCTTAAGCTGTGTAACTTCTGCGTTCTGACGAGAGCAGGCACATTCAGCTTAGAATGGCCATTGACGTTAAATGCTTTAATCCATAGTCCTATTTAATCTATTGTGAAACAAAATCTAAACGACATAATATTAAGTCAACCGCACCACTGATTCCCAGACAGTCTCCCACACTGGTACTAGCGAGGCCTTAAGCTGTGTAACTTCTGCGATCTGACGAGAGCAGGGACATTCAGCTTAGAATGGCCATTGACATTAAATGCTTTAATCCATAGTCCTTTTTAATCGATTGTGAAACAAAATCTAAACGACATAATAAAAATTCAACCGCACCACGGATTCCCAGACAGTCTCCCACACTGGTACTAGCGAGGCCTTAAGCTGTGTAACTTCTGCGATCTGACGAGAGCAGGCACATTCAGCTTAGAATGGCCATTGACATTAAAAGCCTTATTCCATAGTCCTATTTAATCCATTGTGAAACAAAATCTAAACAACATAGTAAAAAGTCAACCGCACCACGGATTCCCAGACAGTCTCCCACACTGATACTAGCGAGGCCTTAAGCTGTGTTACTTCTGCGATCTGACGAGAGCAGGCACATTCAGCTTAGAATGGCCATTGACATTAAATGCTTTAATTTATAGTCCTTTTTAATCGATTGTGAAACAAAATCTAAACGACATAATAAAAAGTCAACCGCACCACGGATTCCCAGACAGTCTCCCACACTAGTACTAGCGAGGCCTTAAGCTGTGTAACTTCTGCGATCTGACGAGAGCAGGGACATTCAGCTTAGAATGGCCATTGACATTAAATGCTTTAATCCATAGTCCTTTTTAATCGATTGTGAAACAAAATCTAAACGACATAATAAAAATTCAACCGCACCACGGATTCCCAGACAGTCTCCCACACTGGTACTAGCGAGGCCTTAAGCTGTGTTACTTCTGCGATCTGACGAGAGCAGGCACATTCAGCTTAGAATGGCCATTGACATTAAATGCTTTAATCCATAGTCCTTTTTAATCGATTGTGAAACAAAATCTAAACGACATAATAAAAAGTCAACCGCACCACGGATTCCCAGACAGTCTCCCACACTGGTACTAGCGAGGGCTTAAGCTGTGTAACTTCTGCGATCTGACAAGTGCAGGCACATTCAGCTTAGAATGGCCATTGACATTAAATGCTTTAATCCATAGTCCTTTTTAATCGATTGTGAAACAAAATCTAAACGACATAATAAAAAGTCAACCGCACCACTGATTCCCAGACAGTCTCCCACACTGGTACTAGCGAGGCCTTAAGCTGTGTAACTTCTGCGATCTGACGAGAGCAGGCACATTCAGCTTAGAATGGCCATTGACATTAAAAGCTTTAATCCATAGTCCTTTTTAATCGATTGTGAAACAAAATCTAAACGACATAATAAAAATTCAACCGCACCACGGATTCCCAGACAGTCTCCCACACTGGTACTAGCGAGGCCTTAAGCTGTGTAACTTCTGCGTTCTGACGAGAGCAGGCACATTCAGCTTAGAATGGCCATTGACGTTAAATGCTTTAATCCATAGTCCTATTTAATCTATTGTGAAACAAAATCTAAACGACATAATAAAAAGTCAACCGCACCACTGATTCCCAGACAGTCTCCCACACTGGTACTAGCGAGGCCTTAAGCTGTGTAACTTCTGCGATCTGACGAGAGCAGGCACATTCAGCTTAGAATGGCCATTGACATTAAATGCTTTAATCCATAGTCCTTTTTAATCGATTGTGAAACAAAATCTAAACGACATAATAAAAAGTCAACCGCACCACGGATTCCCAGACAGTCTCCCACACTGGTACTAGCGAGGCCTTAAGCTGTGTAACTTCTGCGATCTGACGAGAGAAGGGACATTCAGCTTAGAATGGCCATTGACATTAAATGCTTTAATCCATAGTCCTTTTTAATCGATTGTGAAACAAAATCTAAACGACATAATAAAAATTCAACCGCACCACGGATTCCCAGACAGTCTCCCACACTGGTACTAGCGAGGCCTTAACCTGTGTAACTTCTGCGATCTGACGAGAGCAGGCACATTCAGCTTAGCATGGCCATTGACATTAAAAGCCTTAATCCATAGTCCTATTTAATCCATTGTGAAACAAAATCTAAACAACATAGTAAAAAGTCAACCGCACCACGGATTCCCAGACAGTCTCCCACACTGATACTAGCGAGGCCTTAAGCTGTGTAACTTCTGCGATCTGACGAGAGCAGGGACATTCAGCTTAGAATGGCCATTGACATTAAATGCTTTAATCCATAGTCCTTTTTAATCGATTGTGAAACAAAATCTAAACGACATAATAAAAATTCAACCGCACCACGGATTCCCAGACAGTCTCCCACAATGGTACTAGCGAGGCCTTAAGCTGTGTAACTTCTGCGATCTGACGAGAGCAGGCACATTCAGCTTAGAATGGCCATTGACGTTAAAAAAATTAATCCATAGTCCTATTTAATCTATTGTGAAACAAAATCTAAACGACATAATAAAAAGTCAACCGCACCACGGATTCCCAGACAGTCTCCCACACTGGTACTATCGAGGCGTTAAGCTGTGTAACTTCTGCGATCTAACGAGAGCAGGCACATCCAGCTTAGAATGGCCATTGACATTAAATGCTTTAATCCATAGTCCTTTTTAATCGATTGTGAAACAAAATCTAAACGACATAATAAAAAGTCAACCGCACCACGGATTCCCAGACAGTCTCCCACACTGGTACTAGCGAGGCCTTAAGCTGTGTAACTTCTGCGATCTGACGAGAGCAGGCACATTCAGCTTAGAATGGCCATTGACATTAAATGCTTTAATCAATAGTCCTTTTTAATCGATTGTGAAACAAAATCTAAACGACATAATAAAAATTCAACCGCACCACGGATTCCCAGACAGTCTCCCACACTGGTACTAGCGAGGCCTTAAGCTGTGTAACTTCTGCGTTCTGACGAGAGCAGGCACATTCAGCTTAGAATGGCCATTGACGTTAAATGCTTTAATCCATAGTCCTATTTAATCTATTGTGAAACAAAATCTAAACGACATAATAAAAAGTCAACTTCACCACGGATTCCCAGACAGTCTCCCACACTGGTACTAGCGAGGCCTTAAGCTGTGTAACTTCTGCGATCTGACGAGAGCAGGCACATTCAGCTTAGAATGGCCATTGACATTAAATGCTTTAATCCATAGTCCTTTTTAATCGATTGTGAAACAAAATCTAAATGACATAATAAAAAGTCAACCGCACCACTGATTCCCAGACAGTCTCCCACACTGGTACTAGCGAGGCCTTAAGCTGTGTAACTTCTGCGATCTGACGAGAGCAGGCACATTCAGCTTAGAATGGCCATTGACATTAAATGCTTTAATCCATAGTCCTTTTAATCGATTGTGAAACAAAATCTAAACGACATAATAAAAAGTCAACCGCACCACGGATTCCCAGACAGTCTCCCACACTGGTACTAGCGAGGCCTTAAGCTGTGTAACTTCTGCGATCTGACGACAGCAGGCACATCCAGCTTAGAATGGCCATTGACATTAAATGCTTTAATCCATAGTCCTTTTTAATCGATTGTGAAACAAAATCTAAACGACATAATAAAAAGTCAACCGCACCACGGATTCCCAGACAGTCTCCCACACTGGTACTAGCGAGGCCTTAAGCTGTGTAACGTCTGCGATCTGACGAGAGCAGGGACATTCAGCTTAGAATGGCCATTGACATTAAATGCTTTAATCCATAGTCCTTTTTAATCGATTGTGAAACAAAATCTAAACGACATAATAAAAAGTCAACCGCACCACGGATTCCCAGACAGTCTACCACACTGGTACTAGCGAGGCCTTAAGCTGTGTAACTTCTGCGTTCTGACGAGAGCAGGCACATTCAGCTTAGAATGGCCATTGACGTTAAATGCTTTAATCCATAGTCCTATTTAATCTGTTGTGAAACAAAATCTAAACGCCATAATAAAAAGTCAACCGCACCACGGATTCCCAGACAGTCTCCCACACTGGTACTAGCGAGGCCTTAAGCTGTATAACTTCTGCGATCTGACGAAAGCAGGCACATTCAGCTTAGAATGGCCATTGACATTAAATGCTTTAATCCATAGTCATTTTTAATCGATTGTGAAACAAAATCTAAACGACATAATAAAAAGTCAACAGCACCACGGATTCCCAGACAGTCTCCCACACTGGTACTAGCGAGGCCTTAAGCTGTGTAACTTCTGCGATCTGACGAGCGCAGGCACATTCAGCTTAGAATGGCCATTGACATTTAATGCTTTAATCCATAGTCCTTTTTAATCGATTGTGAAACAAAATCTAAACGACATAATAAAAATTCAACCGCACCACGGATTCCCAGACAGTCTCCCACACTGGTACTAGCGAGGCCTTAAGCTGTGTAACTTCTGCGTTCTGACGAGAGCAGGCACATTCAGCTTAGAATGGCCATTGACGTTAAATGCTTTAATCCATAGTCCTATTTAATCTATTGTGAAACAAAATCTAAACGACATAATAAAAAGTCAACTTCACCACGGATTCCCAGACAGTCTCCCACACTGGTACTAGCGAGGCCTTAAGCTGTGTAACTTCTGCGATCTGACGAGAGCAGGCACATTCAGCTTAGAATGGCCATTGACATTAAATGCTTTAATCCATAGTCCTTTTTAATCGATTGTGAAACAAAATCTAAATGACATAATAAAAAGTCAACCGCACCACTGATTCCCAGACAGTCTCCCACACTGGTACTAGCGAGGCCTTAAGCTGTGTAACTTCTGCGATCTGACGAGAGCAGGCACATTCAGCTTAGAATGGCCATTGACATTAAATGCTTTAATCCATAGTCCTTTTAATCGATTGTGAAACAAAATCTAAACGACATAATAAAAAGTCAACCGCACCACGGATTCCCAGACAGTCTCCCACACTGGTACTAGCGAGGCCTTAAGCTGTGTAACTTCTGCGATCTGACGACAGCAGGCACATCCAGCTTAGAATGGCCATTGACATTAAATGCTTTAATCCATAGTCCTTTTTAATCGATTGTGAAACAAAATCTAAACGACATAATAAAAAGTCAACCGCACCACGGATTCCCAGACAGTCTCCCACACTGGTACTAGCGAGGCCTTAAGCTGTGTAACGTCTGCGATCTGACGAGAGCAGGGACATTCAGCTTAGAATGGCCATTGACATTAAATGCTTTAATCCATAGTCCTTTTTAATCGATTGTGAAACAAAATCTAAACGACATAATAAAAAGTCAACCGCACCACGGATTCCCAGACAGTCTACCACACTGGTACTAGCGAGGCCTTAAGCTGTGTAACTTCTGCGTTCTGACGAGAGCAGGCACATTCAGCTTAGAATGGCCATTGACGTTAAATGCTTTAATCCATAGTCCTATTTAATCTGTTGTGAAACAAAATCTAAACGCCATAATAAAAAGTCAACCGCACCACGGATTCCCAGACAGTCTCCCACACTGGTACTAGCGAGGCCTTAAGCTGTATAACTTCTGCGATCTGACGAAAGCAGGCACATTCAGCTTAGAATGGCCATTGACATTAAATGCTTTAATCCATAGTCATTTTTAATCGATTGTGAAACAAAATCTAAACGACATAATAAAAAGTCAACAGCACCACGGATTCCCAGACAGTCTCCCACACTGGTACTAGCGAGGCCTTAAGCTGTGTAACTTCTGCGATCTGACGAGCGCAGGCACATTCAGCTTAGAATGGCCATTGACATTTAATGCTTTAATCCATAGTCCTTTTTAATCGATTGTGAAACAAAATCTAAACGACATAATAAAAAGTCAACCGCACCACGGATTCCCAGACAGTCTCCCACACTGGTACTAGCGAGGCCTTAAGCTGTGTAACTTCTGCGATCTGACGAGAGCAGGGACATTCAGCTTAGAATGGCCATTGACATAGAATGCTTTAATCCATAGTCCTTTTTAATCGATTGTGAAACAAAATCTAAACGACATAATAAAAAGTCAACCGCACCACGGATTCCCAGACAGTCTCCCACACTGGTACTAGCGAGGGCTTAAGCTGTGTAACTTCTGCGTTCTGACGAGAGCAGGCACATTCAGCTTAGAATGGCCATTGATGTTAAATGCTTTAATCCATAGTCCTATTTAATCTAATGTGAAACAAAATCTAAACGACATAATAAAAAGTCAACCGCACCACGGATTCCCAGACAGTCTCCCACACTGGTACTAGCGAGGCCTTAAGCTGTGTAACTTCTGCGATCTGACGAGAGCAGGCACATTCAGCTTAGAATGGCCATTGACATTGAATGCTTTAATCCATAGTCCTTTTTAATCGATTGTGAAACAAAATCTAAACGACATAATAAAAAGTCAACCGCACCACGGATTCCCAGACAGTCTCCCACACTGGTACTAGCGAGGTCTTAAGCTGTGTAACTGCTGTGATCTGACGAGAGCAGGGACATTCAGCTTAGAATGGCCATTGACATTAAATGCTTTTATCCATAGTCCTTTTTAATCGATTGTGAAACAAAATCTAAACGACATAATAAAAAGTCAACCGCACCACGGATTCCCAGACAGTCTCCCACACTGGTACTAGCGAGGCCTTAAGCTGTGTAACTTCTGCGATCTGACGAGAGCAGGCACATTCAGCTTAGAATGGCCATTGACATTAAAAGCCTTAATCCATAGTCCTATTTAATCTATTGTGAAACAAAATCTAAACAACATAATAAAAAGGCAACCGCACCACGGATTCCCAGACAGTCTCCCACACTGGTACTAGCGAGGCCTTAAGCTGAGTAACTTCTGCGATCTGACGAGAGCAGGGACTTTCAGCTTAGAATGGCCATTGACATTAAATGCTTTAATCCATAGTCCTTTTTAATCGATTGTGAAACAAAATCTAAACGACATAATAAAAAGTCAACCGCACCACGGATTCCCAGACAGTCTCCCACACTGGTACTAGCGAGGCCTTAAGCTGTGTAACTTCTGCGATCTGACGAGAGCAGGCACATTCAGCTTAGAATGGCCATTGACATTAAATGCTTTAATCCATAGTCCTTTTTAATCGATTGTGAAACAAAATCTAAACGACATAATAAAAAGTCAACCGCACCACGGATTCCCAGACAGTCTCCCACACTGGTACTAGCGAGGCCTTAAGCTGTGTAACTTCTGCGATCTGACGAGAGCAGGGACATTCAGCTTAGAATGGCCATTGACATCAAATGCTTTAATCCATAGTCCTTTTTAATCGATTGTGAAACAAAATCTAAACGACATAATAAAAATTCAACCGCACCACGGATTCCCAGACAGTCTCCCACTCTGGTACTAGCGAGGCCTTAAGCTGTGTAACTTCTGCGATCTGACGAGAGCAGGCACATTCAGCTTAGAATGGCCATTGACGTTAAATGCTTTAATCCATAGTCCTATTTAATCTATTGTGAAACACAATGTAAACGACATAATAAAAAGTCAACCGCACCACGGATTCCCAGACAGTCTCCCACACTGGTACTAGCGAGGCGTTAAGCTGTGTAACTTCTGCGATCTGACGAGAGCAGGCACATTCAGCTTAGAATGGCCATTGACATTAAAATCCTAAATCCATAGTCCTATTTAATTTATTGTGAAACAAAATCTAAACAACATAATAAAAAGTAAACCGCACCACGGATTCCCAGACAGTCTCCCACACTGGTACTAACGAGGCCTTAAGCTGTGTAACTTCTGCAATCTGACGAGAGCAGGGACATTCAGCTTAGAATGGCCATTGACATTAAATGCTTTAATACATAGTCCTTTTTAATCGATTGTGAAACAAAATCTAAACGACATAATAAAAATTCAACCGCACCACGGATTCCCAGACAGTTTCCCACACTGGTACTAGCGAGGCCTTAAGCTGTGTAACTTCTGCGTTCTGACGAGAGCAGGCACATTCAGCTTAGAATGGCCATTGACATTAAATGCTTTAATCCATAGTCCTATTTAATCTATTGTGAAACAAAATCTAAACGACATAATAAAAAGTCAACTGCACCACGGATACCCAGACAGTCTCCCACACTGGTACTAGCAAAGCCTTAAGCTGTGTAACTTCTGCGGTCTGACGAGAGCAGGCACATTCAGCTTAGAATGGCCATTGACATTAAATGATTTAATCCATAGTCCTTTTTAATCGATTGTGAAACAAAATCTAAACGACATAATAAAAAGTCAACCGCACCACGGATTCCCAGACAGTCTCCCACACTGGTACTAGCGAGGCCTTAAGCTGTGTAACTTCTGCGGTCTGACGAGAGCAGGCACATTCAGCTTAGAATGGCCATTGACATTAAATGCTTTAATCCATAGTCCTTTTTAATCGATTGTGAAACAAAATCTAAACGACATAATAAAAAGTCAACCGCACCACAGATTCCCAGACAGTCTCCCACACTAGTACTAGCGAGGCGTTAAGCTGTGTAACTTCTGCGATCTAACGAGAGCAGGTACATTCAGCTTAGAATGGCCATTGGCATTAAATGCTTTAATCCATAGTCCTTTTTAATCGATTGTGAAACAAAATCTAAACGACATAATAAAAAGTCAACCGCACCACGGATTCCCAGACAGTCTCCCACACTGGTACTAGCGAGGCCTTAAGCTGTGTAACTTCTGCGATCTGACGAGAGCAGGCACATTCAGCTTAGAATGGCCATTGACGTTATATGCTTTCATCCATAGTCCTATTTAATCTATTGTGAAACAAAATCTAAACGACATAATAAAAAGTCAACCGCACCACGGATTCCCAGACAGTCTCCCACACTGGTACTAGCGAGGCGTTAAGCTGTGTAACTTCTGCGATCTAACTAGAGCAGGCACATTCAGCTTAGAATGGCCATTGACATTAAATGCTTTAATCCATAGTCCTTTTTAATCGATTGTGAAACAAAATCGAAACGACATAATAAAAAGTCAACCGCACCACGGATTCCCAGACAGTCTCCCACACTGGTACTAGCAAGGACTTAAGCTGTGTAACTTCTGCGATCTGACGAGAGCAGGCACATTCAGCTTAGAATGGCCATTGACATTAAATGCTTTAATCCATAGTCCTTTTTAATCGATTGTGAAACAAAATCTAAACGACATAATAAAAAGTCAACCGCACCACGGATTCCCAGACAGTCTCCCACTCTGGTACTAGTGAGGCCTTAAGCTGTGTAACTTCTGCGATCTGACGAGAGCAGGCACATTCAGCTTAGAATGGCAATTGACGTTATATGCTTTCATCCATAGTCCTATTTAATCTATTGTGAAACAAAATCTAAACGACATAATAAAAAGTCAACCGCACCACGGATTCCCAGACAGTCTCCCACACTGGTACTAGCGAGGCGTTAAGCTGTGTAACTTCTGCGATCTAACTAGAGCATTCACATTCAGCTTAGAATGGCCATTGACATTAAATGCTTTAATCCATAGTCCTTTTTAATCGATTGTGAAACAAAATCTAAACGACATAATAAAAATTAAACCGCACCACGGATTCCCAGACAGTCTCCCACACTGGTACTAGCGAGGCCTTAAGCTGTGTAACTTCTGCGATCTGACGAGAGCAGGCACATTCAGCTTAGAATGGCCATTGACGTTATATGCTTTCATCCATAGTCCTATTTAATCTATTGTGAAACAAAATCTAAACGACATAATAAAAAGTCAACCGCACCACGGATTCCCAGACAGTCTCCCACACTGGTACTAGCGAGGCGTTAAGCTGTGTAACTTCTGCGATCTAACTAGAGCAGGCACTTTCAGCTTAGAATGGCCATTGACATTAAATGCTTTAATCCATAGTCCTTTTTAATCGATTGTGAAACAAAATCGAAACAACATAATAAAAAGTCAACCGCACCACGGATTCCCAGACAGTCTCCCACACTGGTACTAGCGAGGCCTTAAGCTGTGTAACTTCTGCTATCTGACGAGAGCAGGCACATTCAGCTTAGAATGGCCATTGACATTAAAAGCCTTAATCCATAGTCCTATTTAATCTATTGTGAAACAAAATCTAAACAACATAATAAAAAGTCAACCGCGCCACGGATTCCCAGACAGTCTCCCACACTGGTACTAGGGAGGCCTTAAGCTGTGTAACTTCTGCGATCTGACGAGCGCAGGGACATTCAGCTTAGAATGGCCATTGCCATTAAAGGCTTTAATCCATAGTCCTTTTTAATCGATTGTGAAACAAAATCTAAACAACATAATAAAAATTCAACCGCACCACGGATTCCCAGACAGTCTCCCACACTGGTACTAGCGAGGCCTTAAGCTGTGTAACTTCTGCGATCTGACGAGAGCAGGCACATTCAGCTTAGAATGGCCATTGACCTTAAATGCTTTAATCCATAGTCCTTTTTAATCGATTGTGAAACAAAATCTAAACGACATAATAAAAAGTCAACCGCACCACGGATTCCCAGACAGTCTCCCACACTGGTACTGGCGAGGCCTTAAGCTGTGTAATTTCTGCGATCTGACGAGAGCAGGGACATTCAGCTTAGAATGGCCATTGACATTAAATGCTTTAATCCATAGTCCTTTTTAATCGATTGTGAAACAAAATCTAAACGACATAATAAAAATTCTACCGCACCACGGATTCCCAGACAGTCTCCCACACTGGTACTAGCGAGGCCTTAAGCTGTGTAACTTCTGCGATCTGACGAGAGCAGGCACATTCAGCTTAGAATGGCCATTGACGTTATATGCTTTAATCCATAGTCCTATTTAATCTATTGTGAAACAAAATCTAAACGACATAACAAAAATCCAACCGCACCACGGATTCCCAGACAGTCTCCCACACTGGTACTAGCGAGGCGTTAAGCTGTGTAACTTCTGCGATCTAACGAGAGCAGGCACATTCAGCTTAGAAAGGCCATTGACATTAAATGCTTTAATCCATAGTCCTTTTTAATCGATTGTGAAACAAAATCTAAACGACATAATAAAAAGTCAACCACACCACGGATTCCCAGACAGTCTCCCACACTGATACTAGCGAGGCCTTAAGCTGTGTAACTTCTGCGATCTGACGAGGGCAGGCACATTCAGCTTAGAATGGCCTTTGACATTAAAAGCCTTAATCCATAGTCCTATTTAATCTATTGTGAAACAAAATCTAAACAACATAATAAAAAGTCAACCGCACCACGGATTCCCAGACAGTCTCCCACACTGGTACTAGCGAGGCCTTAAGCTGTGTAACTTCTGCGATCTGACGAGAGCAGGGACATTCAGCTTAGAATGGCCATTGACATTAAAGGCTTTAATCCATAGTCCTTTTTAATCGATTGTGAAACAAAATCTAAACGACATAATAAAAATTCAACCGCACCACGGATTCCCAGACAGTCTCCCACACTGGTACTAGCAAGGCCTTAAGCTGTGTAACTTCTGCGTTCTGACCAGAGCAGGCACATTCAGCTTAGAATGGCCATTGACGTTAAATGCTTTAATCCATAGTCCTATTTAATCTATTGTGAAACAAAATCTAAACGACATAATAAAAAGTCAACCGCACCACGGATTCCCAGACAGTCTCCCACACTGGTACTAGCGAGGCCTTAAGCTGTGTAACTTCTGCGATCTGACGAGAGCAGGCACATTCAGCTTAGAATGGCCATTGACATTAAATGCTTTAATGCATAGTACTTTTTAATCGATTGTGAAACAAAATCTAAACGACATAATAAAAAGTCAACCGCACCACGGATTCCCAGACAGTCTCCCACACTGGTACTAGCGAGGCCTTAAGCTGTGTAACTTCTGCGATCTGACGAGAGCAGGCACATTCAGCTTAGAATGGCCATTGATATTAAATGCTTTAATCCATAGTACTTTTTAATCGATTGTGAAACAAAATCTAAACGACAAAATAATAAAGTCAACCGCACCACGGATTCCCAGACAGTCTCCCACACTGGTACTAGCGAGGCCTTAAGCTGTGTAACTTCTGCGATCTGACGAGAGCAGGTACATTCAGCTTAGAATGGCCATTGACATCAAAAAATGCTTTAATCCATAGTCCTTTTTAATCGATTGTGAAACAAAATCTAAACGACATAATAAAAAGTCAACCGCACCACGGATTCCCAGACAGTCTCCCACACTGGTACTAGCGAGGCCTTAAGCTGTGTAACTACTGCAATCTGACCAGAGCAGGGACATTCAGCTTAGAATGGCCATTGACATTAAATGCTTTAATCCATAGTCCTTTTTAATCGATTGTGAAACAAAATCTAAACGACATAATAAAAATTCAACCGCACCACGGATTCCCAGACAGTCTCCCACACAGGTACTAGCGAGGCCTTAAGCTGTGTAACTTCTGTGATCTGTCGAGAGCAGGCACATTCAGCTTAGAATGGCCATTGACGTTAAATGCTTTAATCCATAGTCCTGTTTAATCTATTGTGAAACAAAATCTAAACGACATAATAAAAAGTCAACCGCACCACGGATTCCCAGACAGTCTCTCACACTGGTACTAGCGAGGCGTTAAGCTGTTTAACTTCTGCGATCTAACGAGAGCAGGCACATTCAGCTTAGAATGGCCATTAACATTAAATGCTTTAATCCATAGTCCTTTTTAATCGATTGTGAAACAAAATCTAAACGACATAATAAAAAGGCAACCGCACCACGGATTCCCAGACAGTCTCCCACACTGGTACTAGCGAGGCCTTAAGCTGTGTAACTTCTGCGATCTGACGAGAGCAGGCACATTCAGCTTAGAATGGCCATTGACATTAAAAGCCTTAATCCATAGTCCTATTTAATCTATTGTGAAACAAAATCTAAACAACATAATAAAAAGTCAACCGCGCCACGGATTCCCAGACAGTCTCCCACACTGGTACTAGGGAGGCCTTAAGCTGTGTAACTTCTGCGATCTGACGAGCGCAGGGACATTCAGCTTAGAATGGCCATTGCCATTAAAGGCTTTAATCCATAGTCCTTTTTAATCGATTGTGAAACAAAATCTAAACAACATAATAAAAATTCAACCGCACCACGGATTCCCAGACAGTCTCCCACACTGGTACTAGCGAGGCCTTAAGCTGTGTAACTTCTGCGATCTGACGAGAGCAGGCACATTCAGCTTAGAATGGCCATTGACCTTAAATGCTTTAATCCATAGTCCTTTTTAATCGATTGTGAAACAAAATCTAAACGACATAATAAAAAGTCAACCGCACCACGGATTCCCAGACAGTCTCCCACACTGGTACTAGCGAGGCCTTAAGCTGTGTAATTTCTGCGATCTGACGAGAGCAGGGACATTCAGCTTAGAATGGCCATTGACATTAAATGCTTTAATCCATAGTCCTTTTTAATCGATTGTGAAACAAAATCTAAACGACATAATAAAAATTCTACCGCACCACGGATTCCCAGACAGTCTCCCACACTGGTACTAGCGAGGCCTTAAGCTGTGTAACTTCTGCGATCTGACGAGAGCAGGCACATTCAGCTTAGAATGGCCATTGACGTTATATGCTTTAATCCATAGTCCTATTTAATCTATTGTGAAACAAAATCTAAACGACATAACAAAAATCCAACCGCACCACGGATTCCCAGACAGTCTCCCACACTGGTACTAGCGAGGCGTTAAGCTGTGTAACTTCTGCGATCTAACGAGAGCAGGCACATTCAGCTTAGAATGGCCATTGACATTAAATGCTTTAATCCATAGTCCTTTTTAATCGATTGTGAAACAAAATCTAAACGACATAATAAAAAGTCAACCGCACCACGGATTCCCAGACAGTCTCCCACACTGATACTAGCGAGGCCTTAAGCTGTGTAACTTCTGCGATCTGACGAGGGCAGGCACATTCAGCTTAGAATGGCCTTTGACATTAAAAGCATTAATCCATAGTCCTATTTAATCTATTGTGAAACAAAATCTAAACAACATAATAAAAAGTCAACCGCACCACGGATTCCCAGACAGTCTCCCACACTGGTACTAGCGAGGCCTTAAGCTGTGTAACTTCTGCGATCTGACGAGAGCAGGGACATTCAGCTTAGAATGGCCATTGACATTAAAGGCTTTAATCCATAGTCCTTTTTAATCGATTGTGAAACAAAATCTAAACGACATAATAAAAATTCAACCGCACCACGGATTCCCAGACAGTCTCCCACACTGGTACTAGCAAGGCCTTAAGCTGTGTAACTTCTGCGTTCTGACCAGAGCAGGCACATTCAGCTTAGAATGGCCATTGACGTTAAATGCTTTAATCCATAGTCCTATTTAATCTATTGTGAAACAAAATCTAAACGACATAATAAAAAGTCAACCGCACCACGGATTCCCAGACAGTCTCCCACACTGGTACTAGCGAGGCCTTAAGCTGTGTAACTTCTGCGATCTGACGAGAGCAGGCACATTCAGCTTAGAATGGCCATTGACATTAAATGCTTTAATGCATAGTACTTTTTAATCGATTGTGAAACAAAATCTAAACGACATAATAAAAAGTCAACCGCACCACGGATTCCCAGACAGTCTCCCACACTGGTACTAGCGAGGCCTTAAGCTGTGTAACTTCTGCGATCTGACGAGAGCAGGCACATTCAGCTTAGAATGGCCATTGATATTAAATGCTTTAATCCATAGTACTTTTTAATCGATTGTGAAACAAAATCTAAACGACAAAATAATAAAGTCAACCGCACCACGGATTCCCAGACAGTCTCCCACACTGGTACTAGCGAGGCCTTAAGCTGTGTAACTTCTGCGATCTGACGAGAGCAGGTACATTCAGCTTAGAATGGCCATTGACATCAAAAAATGCTTTAATCCATAGTCCTTTTTAATCGATTGTGAAACAAAATCTAAACGACATAATAAAAGTCAACCGCACCACGGATTCCCAGACAGTCTCCCACACTGGTACTAGCGAGGCCTTAAGCTGTGTAACTACTGCAATCTGACCAGAGCAGGGACATTCAGCTTAGAATGGCCATTGACATTAAATGCTTTAATCCATAGTCCTTTTTAATCGATTGTGAAACAAAATCTAAACGACATAATAAAAATTCAACCGCACCACGGATTCCCAGACAGTCTCCCACACAGGTACTAGCGAGGCCTTAAGCTGTGTAACTTCTGTGATCTGTCGAGAGCAGGCACATTCAGCTTAGAATGGCCATTGACGTTAAATGCTTTAATCCATAGTCCTGTTTAATCTATTGTGAAACAAAATCTAAACGACATAATAAAAAGTCAACCGCACCACGGATTCCCAGACAGTCTCTCACACTGGTACTAGCGAGGCGTTAAGCTGTTTAACTTCTGCGATCTAACGAGAGCAGGCACATTCAGCTTAGAATGGCCATTAACATTAAATGCTTTAATCCATAGTCCTTTTTAATCGATTGTGAAACAAAATCTAAACGACATAATAAAAAGGCAACCGCACCACGGATTCCCAGACAGTCTCCCACACTGGTACTAGCGAGGCCTTAAGCTGTGTAACTTCTGCGATCTGACGAGAGCAGGCACATTCAGCTTAGAATGGCCATTGACGTTAAATGCTTTAATCCATAGTCCTATTTAATCTATTGTGAAACAAAATCTAAACGACATAATAAAAAGTCTAACGCACCACGGATTCCAAGACAGTCTCCCACACTAGTACTAGCGAGGCGTTAAGATGTGTAACTTCTGCGATCTAACGAGAGCAGGCACATTCAGCTTAGAATGGCCTTTGGCATTAAATGCTTTAATCCATAGTCCTTTTTAATCGATTGTGAAACAAAATCTAAACGACATAATAAAAAGTCAACCGCACCACCGATTCCCAGACAGTCTCCCACACTGGTACTAGCGAGGCCTTAAGCTGTGTAACTTCTGCGATCTGACGAGAGCAGGCACATTCAGCTTAGAATGGCCATTGACATTAAAAGCCTTAATCCATAGTCCTATTTAATCTATTGTGAAATAAAATCTAAACAACATAATAAAAAGTCAACCGCACCACGGATTCCCAGACAGTCTCCCACACTGGTACTAGCGAGGCCTTAAGCTGTGTAACTGCTGCGATCTGACGAGAGCAGGCACATTCAGCTTAGAATGGCCATTGACATTAAATGCTTTAATCCATAGTCCTTTTTAATCGATTGTGAAACAAAATCTAAACGACATAATAAAAAGTCAACCGCACCACGGATTCCCAGACAGCCTCCCACACTGGTACTAGCGAGGCCTTAAGCTGTGTAACTTCTGCGATCTGACGAGAGCAGGGACATTCAGCTTAGAATGGCCATTGACATTAAATGCTTTAATCCATAGTTCTTTTTAATCAATTGTGAAACAAAATCTAAACGACATAATAAAAATTAAACCGCACCACGGATTCCCAGACAGTCTCCCACACTGGTACTAGCGAGGCCTTAAGCTGTGTAACTTCTGCGATCTGACGAGAGCAGGCACATTCAGCTTAGAATGGCCATTGACGTTAAATGCTTTAATCCATAGTCCTATTTAATCTATTGTGAAACAAAATCTAAACGACATAATAAAAAGTCAACCGCACCACGGATTCCCAGACAGTCTCCCACACTGGTACTAGCGAGGCCTTAAGCTGTGTAACTTCTGCGATCTGACGAGAGCAGGCACATTCAGCTTAGAATGGCCATTGACATTAAATGCTTTAATCCATAGTCCTTTTTAATCGATTGTGAAACAAAATCTAAACGACATAATAAAAAGTCAACCGCACCACGGATTCCCAGACAGTCTCCCACACTGGTACTAGCGAGGCCTTAAGCTGTGTAACTTCTGCGATCTGACGAGAGCAGGCACATTCAGCTTAGAATGGCCATTGACACTAAATGCTTTAATCCATAGTCCTTTTTAATCGATTGTGAAACAAAATCTAAACGACATAATAAAAAGGCAACCGCACCACGGATTCCCAGACAGTCTCCCACACTGGTACTAGCGAGGCCTTAAGCTGTGTAACTTCTGCGATCTGACGAGAGCAGGGACATTCAGCTTAGAATTGCCATTGACATTAAATGCTTTAATCCATAGTCCTTTTTAATCGATTGTGAAACAAAATCTAAACGACATAATAAAAATTCAACCGCACCACGGATTCCCAGACAGTCTCCCACACTGGTACTAACGAGGCCTTAAGCTGTGTAACATCTGCGTTCTGACGAGAGCAGGCACATTCAGCTTAGAATGGCCATTGGCGTTAAATGTTTTAATCCATAGTCCTATTTAATCTATTGTGAAACAAAATCTAAACGACATAATAAAAAGTCAGCCGCACCACGGATTCCCAGACAGTCTCCCACACTGGTATTACCGAGGCCTTAAGCTGTGTAACTTCTGCGATCTGACGAGAGCAGGCACATTCAGCTTAGAATGGCCATTGACATTAAATGCTTTAATCCATAGTCCTTTTTAATCGATTGTGAAACAAAATCTAAACGACATAATAAAAAGAAAACCGCACCACGGATTCCCAGACAGTCTCCCACACTGGTACTAGCGAGGCCTTAAGCTGTGCAACTTCTGCGATCTGACGAGAGCAGGGACATTCAGCTTAGAATGGCCATTGACATTAAATGCTTTAATCCATAGTCCTTTTTAATCGATTGTGAAACAAAATCTAAACGACATAATAAAAAGTCAACCGCACCACGGATTCCCAGACAGTCTCCCACACTTGTACTAGCGAGGCCTTAAGCTGTGCAACTTCTGCGATCTGACGAGAGCAGGGACATTCAGCTTAGAACGGCCATTGACGTTAAATGCTTTAATCCATAGTCCTATTTAATCTATTGTGAAACAAAATCTAAACGACATAATAAAAAGTCAACCGCACCACGGATTCCCAGACAGTCTCCCACACTAGTACTAGCGAGGCGTTAAGCTGTGTAACTTCTGCGATCTAACGAGAGCAGGCACATTCAGCTTAGAATGGCCATTGGCATTAAATGCATTAATCCATAGTCCTTTTTAATCGATTGTGAAACAAAATCTAAACGACATAATAAAAAGTCAAACGCACCACGGATTCCCAGACAGTCTCCCACACTAGTACTAGCGAGGCCTTAAGCTGTGTAACTTCTGCGATCTGACGAGAGCATTCACATTCAGCTTAGAATGGCCATTGACATCAAAAAATGCTTTAATCCATAGTCCTTTTTAATCGATTGTGAAACAAAATCTAAACGACATAATAAAAAGTCAACCGCACCACGGATTCCCAGACAGTCTCCCACACTGGTACTAGCGAGGCCTTAAGCTGTGTAACTTCTGCAATCTGACGAGAGCAGGGACATTAAGCTTAGAATGGCCATTGACATTAAATGCTTTAATCCATAGTCCTTTTTAATCGATTGTGAAACAAAATCTAAACGACATAATAAAAATTCAACCGCACCACGGATTCCCAGACAGTCTCCCACACTGGTACTAGCGAGGCCTTAAGCTGTGTAATTTCTGCGATCTGACGAGAGCAGGCACATTCAGCTTAGAATGGCCATTGACGTTAAATGCTTTAATCCATAGTCCTATTTAATCTATTGTGAAACAAAATCTAAACGACATTATAAAAAGTCAACCGCACCATGGATTCCCAGACAGTCTCCCACACTGGTACTAGCGAGGCCTTAAAGCTGTGTAACTTCTGCGATCTGACGAGAGCAGGGACATTCAGCTTAGCATGGCCATTGACATTAAATGCTTTAATCCATAGTCCTTTTTAATCGATTGTGAAACAAAATCTAAACGACATAATAAAAGTTCAACCGCACCACGGATTCCCACACTGGTACTAGCGAGGACTTAAGCTGTGTAACTTCTGCGATCTGACGAGAGCAGGCACATTCAGCTTAGAATGGCCATTGACGTTAAATCCTTTAATCCATAGTCCTATTTAATCTATTGTGAAACAAAATCTAAACGACATAATAAAGGGTCAACCGCACCACGGATTCCCAGACAGTCTCCCACACTGGTACTAGCGAGGCGTTAAGCTGTGTAACTTCTGCGATCTAACGAGAGCAGGCACATTCATCTTAGAATGGCCATTGACATTAAATGCTTTAATCCATAGTCCTTTTTAATCGATTGTGAAACAAAATCTAAACGACATAATAAAAAGTCAACCGCACCACGGATTCCCAGACAGTCTCCCACACTGGTACTAGCGAGGCCTTAAGCTGTGTAACTTCTGCGATCTGACGAGAGCAGGCACATTCAGCTTAGAATGGCCATTGACATTAAAAGCCTTAATCCATAGTCCTATTTAATCTATTGTGAAACAAAATCTAAACAACATAATAAAAAGTCAACCGCACCACGGATTCCCAGACACTTTTTCCCACACTGGTACTAGCGAGGCCTTAAGCTGTGTAACTTCTGCGATCTGACGAGAGCAGGGACACTCAGCTTAGAATGGCCGTTGACATTAAATGCTTTAATCCATAGTCCTTTTTAATCGATTGTGAAACAAAATCTAAACGACATAATAAAAATTCAACCGCACCACGGATTCCCAGACAGTCTCCCACACTGGTACTAGCGAGGCCTTAAGCTGTGTAACTTCTGCGTTCTGACGAGAGCAGGCACATTCGGCTTAGAATTGCCATTGACGTCAAATGCTTTAATCCATAGTCCTATTTAATCTATTGTGAAACAAAATCTAAACGACATAATAAAAAGTCAACCGCACCACGGATTCCCAGACAGTCTCCCACACTGGTACTAGCAAGGCCATAAGCTGTGTAACTTCTGCGATCTGACGAGAGCAGGCACATTCAGCTTAGAATGGCCATTGACATTAAAAGCCTTAATCCATAGTCCTATTTAATCTATTGTGAAACAAAATCTAAACAACATAATAAAAAGTCAACCGCACCACGGATTCCAAGACAGTCTCCCACACTGGTACTAGCAAGGCCTTAAGCTGTGTAACTTCTGCGATCTGACGAGAACAGGGACATTCAGCTTAGAATGGCCATTGACATTAAATGCTATAATCCATAGTCCTTTTTAATCGATTGTGAAACAAAATCTAAACGACATAATAAAAATTCAACCGCACCACGGATTCCCAGACAGTCTCCCACACTGGTACTAGCGAGGCCTTAAGCTGTGTAACTTCTGCGTTCTGACGAGAGCAGGCACATTCAGCTTAGAATGGCCATTGACGTTAAATGCTTTAATCTATAGTCCTATTTAATCTATTGTGAAACAAAATCTAAACGACATAATAAAAAGTCAACCACACCACGGATTCCCAGACAGTCTCCCACACTGGTACTAGCGAGGCCTTAAGCTGTGTAACTTCTGCGATCTGACGAGAGCAGGCACATGCAGCTTAGAATGGCCATTGACATTAAATGCTTTAATAAATAGTCCTTTTTAATCGATTGTGAAACAAAATCTAAACGACATAATAAAAAGTCAACCGCACCACGGATTCCCAGACAGTCTCCCACACTAGTACTACTGAGGCCTTAAGCTGTGTAACTTCTGCGATCTGACGAGAGAAGGCACATTCAGCTTAGAATGGCCATTGACATTAAATGCTTTAATCCATAGTCCTTTTTAATCGATTGTGAAACAAAATCTAAACGACATAATAAAAAGTCAACCGCACCACGGATTCCCAGACAGTCTCCCACACTGGTACTAGCGAGGCCTTAAGCTGTGTAACTTCTGTGATCTGACGAGAGCAGGCACATTCAGCTTAGAATGGCCATTGACATTAAATGATTTAATCCATAGTCCTTTTTAATCGATTGTGAAACAAAATCTAAATGACATAATAAAAATTCAACCGCACCACGGATTCCCAGACAGTCTCCCACACTGGTACTAGCGAGGCATTAATCTGTGTAACTTCAGCGATCTAACAAGAGCAGGCACATTCAGCTTAGAATGGCCATTGACATTAAATGCTTTAATCCATAGTCCTTTTTAATCGATTGTGAAACAAAATCTAAACGACATAATAAAAAGTCAACCGCACCACGGATTCCCAGACAGTCTCCCACACTGGTACTAGCAAGGCCATAAGCTGTGTAACTTCTGCGATCTGACGATAGCAGGCACATTCAGCTTAGAATGGCCATTGACATTAAAAGCCTTAATCCATAGTCCTATTTAATCTATTGTGAAACAAAATCTAAACAACATAATAAAAAGTCAACCGCATCACGGATTCCCAGACAGTCTCTCACACTGGTACTAGCGAGGCCTTAAGCTGTGTAACTTCTGCGATCTGACGAGAGCAGGGACATTCAGCTTAGAATGGCCATTGACATTAAATGCTATATTCCATAGTCCTTTTTAATCGATTGTGAAACAAAATCTAAACGACATAATAAAAATTCAACCGCACCACGGATTCCCAGACAGTCTCCCACACTGGTACTAGCGAGGCCTTAAGCTGTGTAACTTCTGCGTTCTGACGAGTGCAGGCACATTCAGCTTAGAATGGCCATTGACGTTAAATGCTTTAATCTATAGTCCTATTTAATCTATTGTGAAACAAAATCTAAACGACATAATAAAAAGTCAACCGCACCACGTATTCCCAGACAGTCTCCCACACTGGTACTAGCGAGGCCTTAAGCTGTGTAACTTCTGCGATCTGACGAGAGCAGGCACATGCAGCTTAGAATGGCCATTGACATTAAATGCTTTAATCCATAGTCCTTTTTAATCGATTGTGAAACAAAATCTAAACGACATAATAAAAAGTCAACCGCACCACGGATTCCCAGACAGTCTCCCACACTAGTACTACCGAGGCCTTAAGCTGTGTAACTTCTGCGATCTGACGAGAGCAGGCACATTCAGCTTAGAATTGCCATTGACATTAAATGTTTTAATCCATAGTCCTTTTTAATCGATTGTGAAACAAAATCTAAACGACATAATAAAAAGTCAACCGCACCACGGATTCCCAGACAGTCTCCCACACTTGTACTAGCGACGCCTTAAGCTGTGTAACTTCTGTGATCTGACGAGAGCAAGCACATTCAGCTTAGAATGGCCATTGACATTAAATGTTTTAATCCATAGTCCTTTTTAATCGATTGTGAAACAAAATCTAAACGACATAATAAAAAGTCAACCGCACCACGGATTCCCAGACAGTCTCCCACACTGGTACTAGCGAGGCCTTAAGCTGTGTAACTTCTGCGATCTGACGAGAGCAGGGACATTCAGCTTAGAATGGGCATTGACATTAAATGCTTTAATCCATAGTCCTTTTTAATCGATTGTGAAACAAAATCTAAACGACATAATAAAAATTCTACCACACCACGGATTCCCAGACAGTCTCCCACAATGGTACTAGTGAGGCCTTAAGCTGTGTAACTTCTGCGTTCTGACGAGAGCAGGCACATTCAGCTTAGAATGGCCATTGACGTTAAATGCTTTAATCCATAGTCCTATTTAATCTATTGTGAAACAAAATCTAAACGACATAATAAAAAGTCAACCGCACCACGGATTCCCAGACAGTCTCCCACACTGGTACTAGCGAGGCCTTAAGCTGTGTAACTTCTGCGATCTGACGAAAGCAGGCACATTCAGCTTAGAATGGCCATTGACATTAAAAGCCTTAATCCATAGTCCCATTTAATCTATTGTGAAACAAAATCTAAACAACATAATAAAGAGTCAACCGCACCACGGATTCCCAGACAGTCTCCCACACTGGTACTAGCGAGGCCTTAAGCTGTGTAACTTCTGCGATCTGACGAGAGCAGGCACATGCAGCTTAGAATGGCCATTGACATAAAATGCTTTAATAAATAGTCCTTTTTAATCGATTGTGAAACAAAATCTAAACGACATAATAAAAAGTAAACCGCACCACGGATTCCCAGACAGTCTCCCACACTAGTACTACCGAGGCCTTAAGTTGTGTAACTTCTGCGATCTGACGAGAGCAGGCACATTCAGCTTAGAATGGCCATTGACATTAAATGCTTTAATCCATAGTCCTTTTTAATCGATTGTGAAACAAAATCTAAACGACATAATAAAAAGTCAACCGCACCACGGATTCCCAGACAGTCTCCCACACTGGTACTAGCGAGGCCTTAAGCTGTGTAACTTCTGTGATCTGACGAGAGCAGGCACATTCAGCTTAGAATGGCCATTGACATTAAATGATTTAATCCATAGTCCTTTTTAATCGATTGTGAAACAAAATCTAAACGACATAATAAAAATTCAACCGCACCACGGATTCCCAGACAGTCTCCCACACTAGTACTACCGAGGCCTTAAGCTGTGTAACTTCTGCGATCTGACGAGAGCAGGCACATTCAGCTAAGAATTGCCATTGACATTAAATGCTTTAATCCATAGTCCTTTTTAATCGATTGTGAAACAAAATCTAAACGACATAATAAAAAGTCAACCGCACCACGGATTCCCAGACAGTCTCCCACACTGGTACTAGCAAGGCCATAAGCTGCGTAACTTCTGCGATCTGACGATAGCAGGCACATTCAGCTTAGAATGGCCATTGACATTAAAAGCTTTAATCCATAGTCCTATTTAATCTATTGTGAAACAAAATCTAAACAACATAATAAAAAGTCAACTGCACCACGGATTCCCAGACAGTCTCCCACACTGGTACTAGCGAGGCCTTAAGCTGTGTAACTTCTGCGATCTGACGAGAGCAGGGACATTCAGCTTAGAATGGCAATTGACATTAAATGCTATAATCCATAGTCCTTTTTAATCGATTGTGAAACAAAATCGAAACAACATAATAAAAATTCAACCGCACCATGGATTCCCAGACAGTCTCCCACACTGGTACTAGCAAGGCCTTAAGCTGTGTAACTTCTGCGTTCTGACGAGAGCAGGCACATTCAGCTTAGAATGGCCATTGACGTTAAATGCTTTAATCTATAGTCCTATTTAATCTATTGTGAAACAAAATCTAAACGACATAATAAAAAGTCAACCGCACCACGGTTTCCCAGACAGTCTCCCACACTGGTACTAGCAAGGCCTTAAGCTGTGTAACTTCTGCGATCTGACGAGAGCAGGCACATTCAGCTTAGAATGGCCATTGACATTAAATGTTTTAATCCATAGTCCTTTTTAATCGATTGTGAAACAAAATCTAAACGACATAATATAAAGTGAACCGCACCACGGATTCCCAGACAGTCTCCCACACTAGTACTACCGAGGCCTTAAGCTGTGTAACTTCTGCGATCTGACGAGAGCAGGCACATTCAGCTTAGAATGGCCATTGACATTAAATGTTTTAATCCATAGTCCTTTTTAATCGATTGTGAAACAAAATCTAAACGACATAATAAAAAGTCAACCGCACCACGGATTCCCAGACAGTCTCCCACACTGGTACTAGCGAGGCCTTAAGCTGTGTAACTTCTGCGATCTGACGAGAGCAGGGATATTCAGCTTAGAATGGGCATTGACATTAAATGCTTTAATCCATAGTCCTTTTTAATCGATTGTGAAACAAAATCTAAACGACATAATAAAAATTCAACCACACCACGGATTCCCAGACAGTCTCCCACAATGGTACTAGCGAGGCCTTAAGCTGTGTAACTTCTGCATTCTGACGAGAGCAGGCACATTCAGCTTAGAATGGCCATTGACGTTAAATGCTTTAATCCATAGTCCTACTTAATCTATTGTGAAACAAAATCTAAACAACATAATAAAAAGTCAACCGCACCACGGATTCCCAGACAGTCTCCCACACTGGTACTAGCGAAGCCTTAAGCTATGTAACTTCTGCGATCTGACGAGAGCAGGGACATTCAGCTTAGAATGGGCATTGACATTAAATGCTTTAATCCATAGTCCTTTTTAATCGATTGTGAAACAAAATCTAAACGACATAATAAAAATTCAACCACACCACGGATTCCCAGACAGTCTCCCACAATGGTACTAGCGAGGCCTTAAGCTGTGTAACTTCTGCGTTCTGACGAGAGCAGGCACATTCAGCTTAGAATGGCCATTGACGTTAAATGCTTTAATCCATAGTCCTATTTAATCTATTGTGAAACAAAATCTAAACGACATAATAAAAAGTCAACCACACCACGGATTCCCAGACAGTCTCCCACAATGGTACTAGTGAGGCCTTAAGCTGTGTAACTTCTGCGATCTGACGAGGGCAAGCACATTCAGCTTAGAATGGCCATTGACCTTAAATGCTTTAATCCACAGTCCTTTTTAATCGATTGTGAAACAAAATCTAAACGACATAATAAAAAGTCAACCGCACCACGGATTCCCAGACAGTCTCCCACACTGGTACTAGCGAGGGATTAAGCTGTGTAACTTCTGCGATCTGACAAGAGCAGGCACATTCAGCTTAGAATGGCCATTGACATTAAATGCTTTAATCCATAGTCCTTTTTAATCGATTGTGAAACAAAATCTAAACGACATAATAAAAAGGCAACCGCACCACGGATTCCCAGACAGTCTCCCACACTGGTACTAGCGAAGCCTTAAGCTGTGTAACTTCTGCGATCTGACGAGGGCAGGCACATTCAGCTTAGAATGGCCATTGACCTTAAATGCTTTAATCCACAGTCCTTTTTAATCGATTGTGAAACAAAATCTAAACGACATAATAAAAAGTCAACCGCACCACGGATTCACAGACAGTCTCCCACACTGGTACTAGCGAGGCCTTAAGCTGTGTAACTTCTGCGATCAGACGAGAGCAGGCACACTCAGCTTAGAATGGCCATTGACATTAAAAGCCTTAATCCATAGTCCTATTTAATCTATTGTGAAACAAAATCTAAACAACATAATAAAAAGTCAACTGCACCACGGATTCCCAGACAGTCTCCCACACTGGTACTAGCGAGGCCTTAAGCTGTGTAACTTCTGCGATCTGACGAGAGCAGGCACATTCAGCTTAGAATAGCCATTGACGTTAAATGCTTTAATCCATAGTCCTATTTAATCTATTGTGAAACAAAATCTAAACGACATAATAAAAAGTCAACCGCACCACGGATTCCCAGACAGTCTCCCACACTGGTACTAGCGAGGCGTTAAGCTGTGTAACTTCTGCGATCTAACGAGAGCAGGCACATTCAGCTTAGAATGGCCATTGACATTAAATGCTTTAATCCATAGTCCTTTTTAATCGATTGTGAAACAAAATCTAAACGACATAATAAAAAGTCAACCGCACCACGGATTCCCAGACAGTCTCCCACACTAGTACTACCGAGGCCTTAAGCTGTGTAACTTCTGCGATCTGACGAGAGCAGGCACATTCAGCTAAGAATTGCCATTGACATTAAATGCTTTAATCCATAGTCCTTTTTAATCGATTGTGAAACAAAATCTAAACGACATAATAAAAAGTCAACCGCACCACGGATTCCCAGACAGTCTCCCACACTGGTACTAGCAAGGCCATAAGCTGCGTAACTTCTGCGATCTGACGATAGCAGGCACATTCAGCTTAGAATGGCCATTGACATTAAAAGCTTTAATCCATAGTCCTATTTAATCTATTGTGAAACAAAATCTAAACAACATAATAAAAAGTCAACTGCACCACGGATTCCCAGACAGTCTCCCACACTGGTACTAGCGAGGCCTTAAGCTGTGTAACTTCTGCGATCTGACGAGAGCAGGGACATTCAGCTTAGAATGGCAATTGACATTAAATGCTATAATCCATAGTCCTTTTTAATCGATTGTGAAACAAAATCGAAACGACATAATAAAAATTCAACCGCACCACGGATTCCCAGACAGTCTCCCACACTGGTACTAGCAAGGCCTTAAGCTGTGTAACTTCTGCGTTCTGACGAGAGCAGGCACATTCAGCTTAGAATGGCCATTGACGTTAAATGCTTTAATCTATAGTCCTATTTAATCTATTGTGAAACAAAATCTAAACGACATAATAAAAAGTCAACCGCACCACGGTTTCCCAGACAGTCTCCCACACTGGTACTAGCAAGGCCTTAAGCTGTGTAACTTCTGCGATCTGACGAGAGCAGGCAGATGCAGCTTAGAATGGCCATTGACATTAAATGCTTTAATCCATAGTCCTTTTTAATCGATTGTGAAACAAAATCTAAACGACATAATATAAAGTGAACCGCACCACGGATTCCCAGACAGTCTCCCACACTAGTACTACCGAGGCCTTAAGCTGTGTAACTTCTGCGATCTGACGAGAGCAGGCACATTCAGCTTAGAATGGCCATTGACATTAAATGTTTTAATCCATAGTCCTTTTTAATCGATTGTGAAACAAAATCTAAACGACATAATAAAAAGTCAACCGCACCACGGATTCCCAGACAGTCTCCCACACTGGTACTAGCGAGGCCTTAAGCTGTGTAACTTCTGCGATCTGACGAGAGCAGGGATATTCAGCTTAGAATGGGCATTGACATTAAATGCTTTAATCCATAGTCCTTTTTAATCGATTGTGAAACAAAATCTAAACGACATAATAAAAATTCAACCACACCACGGATTCCCAGACAGTCTCCCACAATGGTACTAGCGAGGCCTTAAGCTGTGTAACTTCTGCATTCTGACGAGAGCAGGCACATTCAGCTTAGAATGGCCATTGACGTTAAATGCTTTAATCCATAGTCCTATTTAATCTATTGTGAAACAAAATCTAAACAACATAATAAAAAGTCAACCGCACCACGGATTCCCAGACAGTCTCCCACACTGGTACTAGCGAAGCCTTAAGCTGTGTAACTTCTGCGATCTGACGAGAGCAGGGACATTCAGCTTAGAATGGGCATTGACATTAAATGCTTTAATCCATAGTCCTTTTTAATCGATTGTGAAACAAAATCTAAACGACATAATAAAAATTCAACCACACCACGGATTCCCAGACAGTCTCCCACAATGGTACTAGCGAGGCCTTAAGCTGTGTAACTTCTGCGTTCTGACGAGAGCAGGCACATTCAGCTTAGAATGGCCATTGACGTTAAATGCTTTAATCCATAGTCCTATTTAATCTATTGTGAAACAAAATCTAAACGACATAATAAAAAGTCAACCACACCACGGATTCCCAGACAGTCTCCCACACTGGTACTAGCGAAGCCTTAAGCTGTGTAACTTCTGCGATCTGACGAGGGAAAGCACATTCAGCTTAGAATGGCCATTGACCTTAAATGCTTTAATCCACAGTCCTTTTTAATCGATTGTGAAACAAAATCTAAACGACATAATAAAAAGTCAACCGCACCACGGATTCCCAGCCAGTCTCCCACACTGGTACTAGCGAGGGATTAAGCTGTGTAACTTCTGCGATCTGACAAGAGCAGGCACATTCAGCTTAGAATGGCCATTGACATTAAATGCTTTAATCCATAGTCCTTTTTAATCGATTGTGAAACAAAATCTAAACGACATAATAAAAAGGCAACCGCACCACGGATTCCCAGACAGTCTCCCACACTGGTACTAGCGAAGCCTTAAGCTGTGTAACTTCTGCGATCTGACGAGGGCAGGCACATTCAGCTTAGAATGGCCATTGACCTTAAATGCTTTAATCCACAGTCCTTTTTAATCGATTGTGAAACAAAATCTAAACGACATAATAAAATGTCAACCGCACCACGGATTCACAGACAGTCTCCCACACTGGTACTAGCGAGGCCTTAAGCTGTGTAACTTCTGCGATCTGACGAGAGCAGGCACACTCAGCTTAGAATGGCCATTGACATTAAAAGCCTTAATCCATAGTCCTATTTAATCTATTGTGAAACAAAATCTAAACAACATAATAAAAAGTCAACTGCACCACGGATTCCCAGACAGTCTCCCACACTGGTACTAGCGAGGCCTTAAGCTGTGTAACTGCTGCGATCTGACGAGAGCAGGCACATTCAGTTTAGAATAGCCATTGACGTTAAATGCTTTAATCCATAGTCCTATTTAATCTATTGTGAAACAAAATCTAAACGACATAATAAAAAGTCAACCGCACCACGGATTCCCAGACAGTCTCCCACACTGGGACTAGCGAGGCGTTAAGCTGTGTAACTTCTGCGATCTAACGAGAGCAGGCACATTCAGCTTAGAATGGCCATTGACATTAAATGCTTTAATCCATAGTCCTTTTTAATCGATTGTGAAACAAAATCTAAACGACATAATAAAAATTCAACTGCACCACGTATTCCCAGACAGACTCCCACACTGGTACTAGCGAGGCATTAAGCTGTGTAACTTCTGCGTTCTGACGAGAGCAGGCACATTCAGCTTAGAATGGCCATTGATGTTAAATGCTTTAATCCATAGTCCTTTTTAATCGATTGTGAAACAAAATCTAAACGACATAATAAAAATTCAACCGCACCACGGATTCCCAGACAGTCTCCAACACTGGTACTAGCGAGGCCTTAAGCTGTGTAACTTCTGCGATCTGACGAGAGCAGGCACATTCAGCTTAGAATGGCCATTGACGTTAAATGCTTTAATCCATAGTCCTATTTAATCTATTGTGAAACAAAATCTAAACGACATAATAAAAAGTCAACCGCATCACGGATTCCCAGACAGTCTCCCGCACTGGTACTAGCGAGGCGTTAAGCTATGTAACTTCTGCGATCTAACGAGAGCAGGCACATTCAGCTTAGAATGGCCATTGACATTAAATGCTTTAATCCATAGTCCTTTTTAATCGATTGTGAAACAAAATCTAAACGACATAATAAAAATGCAACCGCACCACGGATTCCCAGACAGTCTCCCACACTGGTACTAGCGAGGCCTTAAGCTGTGTAACTTCTGCGATCTGACGAGAGCAGGCACATTCAGCTTAGAATGGCCATTGACGGTAAATGCTTTAATCCATAGTCCTATTTAATCTATTGTGAAACAAAATCTAAACGACATAATAAAAAGTCAACCGCACCACGGATTCCCAGACAGTCTCCCACACTGGTACTAGCGAGGCGTTAAGCTATGTAACTTCTGCGACCTAACGAGAGCAGGCACATTCAGCTTAGAATGGCCATTGACATTAAATGCTTTAATCCATAGTCCTTTTTAATCGATTGTGAAACAAAATCTAAACGACATAATAAGAAGTCAACCGCACCACGGATTCACAGACAGTCTCCCACACTGGTACTAGCGAGGCCTTAAGCTGTGTAACTTCTGCGATCTGACGAGAGCACGCACACTCAGCTTAGAATGGCCATTGACATTAAAAGCCTTAATCCATAGTCCTATTTAATCTATTGTGAAACAAAATCTAAACAACATAATAAAAAGTCAACCGCACCACGGATTCCCAGACAGTCTCCCACACTCGTACTAGCGAGGCCTTAAGCTGTGTAATTTCTGCGATCTGACGAGAGCAGGGACATTCAGTTTAGAATGACCATTGCCATTAAATTCTTTAATCCATAGTCCTTTTTAATCGATTGTGAAACAAAATCTAAACGACATAATAAAAAGTTAACTGCACCACGGATTCCCAGACAGTCTCCCACACTGGTACTAGCGAGGCCTTAAGCTGTGTAACTTCTGCGATCTGACGAGAGCAGGCACATTCAGCTTAGAATAGCCATTGACGTTAAATGCTTTAATCCATAGTCCTATTTAATCTATTGTGAAACAAAATCTAAACGACATAATAAAAAGTCAACCGCACCACGGATTCCCAGACAGTCTCCCACACTGGTACTAGCGAGGCGTTAAGCTGTGTAACTTCTGCGATCTAACGAGAGCAGGCACATTCAGCTTAGAATGGCCATTGACATTAAATGCTTTAATCCATAGTCCTTTTTAATCGATTGTGAAACAAAATCTAAACGACATAATAAAAATTAGACCGCACCACGGATTCCCAGACAGTCTCCCACACTGGTACTAGCGAGGCCTTAAGCTGTGTAACTTCTGCGATCTGACGAGAGCAGGCACATTCAGCTTAGAATGGCCATTGATGTTAAATGCTTTAATCCATAGTCCTATTTAATCTATTGTGAAACAAAATCTAAACAACATAATAAAAAGTCAACCGCACCACGGATTCCCAGACATCCTCCCACACTGGTACTAGCGAGGCCTTAAGCTGTGTAACTTCTGCGATCTGACGAGAGCAGGGACTTTCAGCTTAGAATGGCCATTGACATTAAATGCTTTAATCCATAGTCCTTTTTAATCGATTGTGAAACAAAATCTAAACGACATAGTAAAAAGTCAACCGCACCACGGATTCCCAGACAGTCTCCCACACTGGTACTAGCGAGGCCTTAAGCTGTGTAACTTCTGCGATCTGACTAGAGCAGGCACATTCAGCTTAGAATGGCCATTGACGTTAAATGCTTTAATCCATAGTCCTATTTAATCTATTGTGAAACAAAATCTAAACGACATAATAAAAAGTCAACCGCACCACGGATTCCCAGACAGTCTCCCACACTGGTACTAGCGAGGCGTTAAGCTGTGTAGCTTCTGCGATCTAACGAGAGCAGGCACATCCAGCTTAGAATGGCCATTGACATTAAATGCTTTAATCCATAGTCCTTTTTAATCGATTGTGAAACAAAATCTAAACGACATAATAAAAAGTCAACCGCACCACGGATTCCCAGACAGTCTCCCACACTGGTACTAGCGAGGCCTTAAGCTGTGTAACTTCTGCGATCTGACGAGAGCAGGCACATTCAGCTTAGAATGGCCATTGACATTAAAAGCCTTAATCCATAGTCCTATTTAATCTATTGTGAAACAAAATCTAAACGACATAATAAAAAGTCAACCGCACCACGGATTCCCAGACAGTCTCCCACACTGGTACTAGCGAGGCCTTAAGCTGTGTAACTTCTGCGATCTAACGAGAGCAGGCACATTCAGCTTAGAATGGCCATTGACATTAAATGCTTTAATCCATAGTCCTTTTTAATCGATTGTGAAACAAAATCTAAACGACATAATAAAAATTAGACCGCACCACGGATTCCCAGACAGTCTCCCACACTGGTACTAGCGAGGCCTTAAGCTGTGTAACTTCTGCGATCTGACGAGAGCAGGCACATTCAGCTTAGAATGGCCATTGATGTTAAATGCTTTAATCCATAGTCCTATTTAATCTATTGTGAAACAAAATCTAAACAACATAATAAAAAGTCAACCGCACCACGGATTCCCAGACATCCTCCCACACTGGTACTAGCGAGGCCTTAAGCTGTGTAACTTCTGCGATCTGACGAGAGCAGGGACTTTCAGCTTAGAATGGCCATTGACATTAAATGCTTTAATCCATAGTCCTTTTTAATCGATTGTGAAACAAAATCTAAACGACATAGTAAAAAGTCAACCGCACCACGGATTCCCAGACAGTCTCCCACACTGGTACTAGCGAGGCCTTAAGCTGTGTAACTTCTGCGATCTGACTAGAGCAGGCACATTCAGCTTAGAATGGCCATTGACGTTAAATGCTTTAATCCATAGTCCTATTTAATCTATTGTGAAACAAAATCTAAACGACATAATAAAAAGTCAACCGCACCACGGATTCCCAGACAGTCTCCCACACTGGTACTAGCGAGGCGTTAAGCTGTGTAGCTTCTGCGATCTAACGAGAGCAGGCACATCCAGCTTAGAATGGCCATTGACATTAAATGCTTTAATCCATAGTCCTTTTTAATCGATTGTGAAACAAAATCTAAACGACATAATAAAAAGTCAACCGCACCACGGATTCCCAGACAGTCTCCCACACTGGTACTAGCGAGGCCTTAAGCTGTGTAACTTCTGCGATCTGACGAGAGCAGGCACATTCAGCTTAGAATGGCCATTGACATTAAAAGCCTTAATCCATAGTCCTATTTAATCTATTGTGAAACAAAATCTAAACGACATAATAAAAAGTCAACCGCACCACGGATTCCCAGACAGTCTCCCACACTGGTACTAGCGAGGCCTTAAGCTGTGTAACTTCTGCGATCTGACGAGAGCAGGCACATTCAGCTTAGAATGGCCATTGACATTAAAAGCCTTAATCCATAGTCCTATTTAATCTATTGTGAAACAAAATCTAAACGACATAATAAAAAGTCAACCGCACCACGGATTCTCAGACAGTCTCCCACACTGGTACTAGCGAGGCCTTAAGCTGTGTAACTTCTGCGATCTGACGAGAGCAGGCACATTCAGCTTAGAATGGCCATTGACATTAAAAGCCTTAATCCATAGTCCTATTTAATCTATTGTGAAACAAAATCTAAACAACATAATAAAAAGTCAACCGCACCACGGATTCCCAGACAGTCTCCCACACTGGTACTAGCGAGGCCTTAAGCTGTGTAACTTCTGCGATCTGACGAGAGCAGGGACTTTCAGCTTAGAATGGCAATTGCCATTAAATGCTTTAATCCATAGTCCTTTTTAATCGATTGTGAAACAAAATCTAAACGACATAATAAAAATGCAACCGCACCACGGATTCCCAGACAGTCTCCCACACTGGTACTAGCGAGGCTTTAAGCTGTGTACCTTCTGCGTTCTGACGAGAGCAAGCACATTCAGCTTAGAATGGCCATTGACGTGAAATGCTTTAATCCATAGTCCTATTTAATCTATTGTGAAACAAAATCTAAACGACATAATAAAAAGTCAACCGCACCCCGGATTCCCAGACAGTCTCCCACACTGGTACTAGCGAGGCCTTAAGCTGTGTAACTTCTGCGATCTGACGAGAGCAGGCACATTCAGCTTAGAATGGCCATTGACATTAAATGCTTTAATCCATAGTCCTTTTTAATCGATTGTGACACAAAATCTAAACGACATAATAAAAAGTCAACCGCACCACGGATTCCCAGACAGTCTCCCACACTGGTACTAGCGAGGCCTTAAGCTGTGTAACTTCTGCGATCTGACGAGAGCAGGCACATTCAGCTTAGAATGGCCATTGACATTAAATGCTTTAATCCATAGTCCTTTTTAATCGATTGTGAAACAAAATCTAAACGACATAATAAAAAGTCAACCGCACCACGGATTCCCAGACAGTCTCCCACACTGGTACAAGCGAGGCCTTAAGCTGTGTAACTTCTGCGATCTGACGAGAACAGGGACATTCAGCTTAGAATGGCCATTGACATTAAATGCTTTAATCCATAGTCCTTTTTAATCGATTGTGAAACAAAATCTAAACGACATAATAAAAATTAGACCGCACCACGGATTCCCAGACAGTCTCCCACACTGGTACTAGCGAGGCCTTAAGCTGTGTAACTTCTGCGATCTGACGAGAGCAGGCAAATTCAGCTTAGAATGGCCATTGATGTTAAATGCTTTAATCCATAGTCCTATTTAATCTATTGTGAAACAAAATCTAAACGACATAATAAAAAGTCAACCGCACCACGGATTCCCAGACAGTCTCCCACACTGGTACTAGCGAGGCCTTAAGCTGTGTAACTTCTGCGATCTGACGAGAGCAGGCACATTCAGCTTAGAATGGCCATCGACGTTAAATGCTTTAATCCATAGTCCTTTTTAATCGATTGTGAAACAAAATCTAAACGACATAATAAAAAGTCAACCGCACCACGGATTCCCAGACAGTCTCCCACTCTGGTACTAGTGAGGCCTTAAGCTGTGTAACTCCTGCGATCTGACGAGAGAAGGGACATTCAGCTTAGAATGGCCATTGACATTAAATGCTTTAATCCATAGTCCTTTTTAATCGATTGTGAAACAAAATCTAAACGACATAATAAAAAGTCAACCGCACCACGGATTCCCAGACAGTCTCCCACACTGGTACTAGCGAGGCCTTAAGCTGTGTAACTTCTGCGATCTGACTAGAGCAGGCACATTCAGCTTAGAATGGCCATTGACGTTAAATGCTTTAATACATAGTCCTATTTAATCTATTGTGAAACAAAATCTAAACGACATAATAAAAAGTCAACCGCACCACGGATTCCCAGACAGTCTCCCACACTGGTACTAGCGAGGCGTTAAGCTGTGTAACTTCTGCGATCTAACGAGAGCAGGCACATCCAGCTTAGAATGGCCATTGACATTAAATGCTTTAATCCATAGTCCTTTTTAATCGATTGTGAAACAAAATCTAAACGACATAATAAAAAGTCAACCGCACCACGGATTCCCAGACAGTCTCCCACACTGGTACTAGCGAGGCCTTAAGCTGTGTAACTTCTGTGATCTGACGAGAGTAGGCACATTCAGCTTAGAATGGCCATTGACATTAAAAGCCTTAATCCATAGTCCTATTTAATCTATTGTGAAACAAAATCTAAACAACATAATAAAAAGTCAACCGCACCACGGATTCCCAGACAGTCTCCCACACTGGTACTAGCGAGGCCTTAAGCTGTGTAACTTCTGCGATCTGACGAGAGCAGGCACATTCAGCTTAGAATGGCCATTGACGTTAAATGCTTTAATCCATAGTCCTATTTAATCTATTGTGAAACAAAATCTAAACGACATAATAAAAAGTCAACCGCACCACGGATTCCCAGACAGTCTCCCACACTGGTACTAGCGAGGCCTTAAGCTGTGTAACTTCTGCGATCTGACGAGAGCAGGGACTTTCAGCTTAGAATGGCAATTGCCATTAAATGCTTTAATCCATAGTCCTTTTTAATCGATTGTGAAACAAAATCTAAACGACATAATAAAAATGCAACCGCACCACGGATTCCCAGACAGTCTCCCACACTGGTACTAGCGAGGCTTTAAGCTGTGTACCTTCTGCGTTCTGACGAGAGCAGGCACATTCAGCTTAGAATGGCCATTGACGTGAAATGCTTTAATCCATAGTCCTATTTAATCTATTGTGAAACAAAATCTAAACGACATAACAAAAAGTCAACCGCACCCCGGATTCCCAGACAGTCTCCCACACTGGTACTAGCGAGGCCTTAAGCTGTGTAACTTCTGCGATCTGACGAGAGCAGGCACATTCAGCTTAGAATGGCCATTGACATTAAATGCTTTAATCCATAGTCCTTTTTAATCGATTGTGACACAAAATCTAAACGACATAATAAAAAGTCAACCGCACCACGGATTCCCAGACAGTCTCCCACACTGGTACTAGCGAGGCCTTAAGCTGTGTAACTTCTGCGATCTGACGAGAGCAGGCACATTCAGCTTAGAATGGCCATTGACATTAAATGCTTTAATCCATAGTCCTTTTTAATCGATTGTGAAACAAAATCTAAACGACATAATAAAAAGTCAACCGCACCACGGATTCCCAGACAGTCTCCCACACTGGTACAAGCGAGGCCTTAAGCTGTGTAACTTCTGCGATCTGACGAGAACAGGGACATTCAGCTTAGAATGGCCATTGACATTAAATGATTTAATCCATAGTCCTTTTTAATCGATTGTGAAACAAAATCTAAACGACATAATAAAAATTAGACCGCACCACGGATTCCCAGACAGTCTCCCACACTGGTACTAGCGAGGCCTTAAGCTGTGTAACTTCTGCGATCTGACGAGAGCAGGCACATTCAGCTTAGAATGGCCATTGACATTAAATGCTTTAATCCATAGTCCTTTTTAATCGATTGTGAAACAAAATCTAAACGACATAATAGAAAGTCAACCGCACCACGGATTCCCAGACAGTCTCCCACACTGGCACAAGCGAGGCCTTAAGCTGTGTAACTTCTGCGATCTGACGAGAGCAGGGACATTCAGCTTAGAATGGCCATTGACATTAAATGCTTTAATCCATAGTCCTTTTTAATCGATTGTGAAACAAAATCTAAACGACATAATAAAAATTAGACCGCACCACGGATTCCCAGACAGTCTCCCACACTGGTACTAGCGAGGCCTTAAGCTGTGTAACTTCTGCGATCTGACGAGAGCAGGCACATTCAGCTTAGAATGGCCATTGATGTTAAATGCTTTAATCCATAGTCCTATTTAATCTATTGTGAAACAAAATCTAAACAACATAATAAAAAGTCAACCGCACCACGGATTCCCAGACATTCTCCCACACTGGTACTAGCGAGGCCTTAAGCTGTGTAACTTCTGCGATCCGACGAGAGCAGGGACTTTCAGCTTAGAATGGCCATTGACATTAAATGCTTTAATCCATAGTCCTTTTTAATCGATTGTGAAACAAAATCTAAACGACATAATAAAAAGTCAACCGCACCACGGATTCCCAGACAGTCTCCCACACTGGTACTAGCGAGGCCTTAAGCTGTGTAACTTCTGCGATCTGACTAGAGCAGGCACATTCAGCTTAGAATGGCCATTGACGTTAAATGCTTTAATACATAGTCCTATTTAATCTATTGTGAAACAAAATTTAAACGACATAATAAAAAGTCAACCGCACCACGGATTCCCAGACAGTCTCCCACACTGGTACTAGCGAGGCGTTAAGCTGTGTAACTTCTGCGATCTAACGAGAGCAGGCACATCCAGCTTAGAATGGCCATTGACATTAAATGCTTTAATCCATAGTCCTTTTTAATCGATTGTGAAACAAAATCTAAACGACATAATAAAAAGTCAACCGCACCACGGATTCCCAGACAGTCTCCCACACTGGTACTAGCGAGGCCTTAAGCTGTGTAACTTCTGCGATCTGACGAGAGTAGGCACATTCAGCTTAGAATGGCCATTGACATTAAAAGCCTTAATCCATAGTCCTATTTAATCTATTGTGAAACAAAATCTAAACAACATAATAAAAAGTCAACCGCACCACGGATTCCCAGACAGTCTCCCACACTGGTACTAGCGAGGCCTTAAGCTGTGTAACTTCTGCGATCTGACGAGAGCAGGCACATTCAGCTTAGAATGGCCATTGACGTTAAATGCTTTAATCCATAGTCCTATTTAATCTATTGTGAAACAAAATCTAAACGACATAATAAAAAGTCAACCGCACCACGGATTCCCAGACAGTCTCCCACACTGGTACTAGCGAGGCCTTAAGCTGTGTAACTTCTGCGATCTGACGAGAGCAGGGACTTTCAGCTTAGAATGGCAATTGCCATTAAATGCTTTAATCCATAGTCCTTTTTAATCGATTGTGAAACAAAATCTAAACGACATAATAAAAATGCAACCGCACCACGGATTCCCAGACAGTCTCCCACACTGGTACTAGCGAGGCTTTAAGCTGTGTACCTTCTGCGTTCTGACGAGAGCAGGCACATTCAGCTTAGAATGGCCATTGACGTGAATTGCTTTAATCCATAGTCCTATTTAATCTATTGTGAAACAAAATCTAAACGACATAACAAAAAGTCAACCGCACCCCGGATTCCCAGACAGTCTCCCACACTGGTACTAGCGAGGCCTTAAGCTGTGTAACTTCTGCGATCTGACGAGAGCAGGCACATTCAGCTTAGAATGGCCATTGACATTAAATGCTTTAATCCATAGTCCTTTTTAATCGATTGTGACACAAAATCTAAACGACATAATAAAAAGTCAACCGCACCACGGATTCCCAGACAGTCTCCCACACTGGTACTAGCGAGGCCTTAAGCTGTGTAACTTCTGCGATCTGACGAGAGCAGGCACATTCAGCTTAGAATGGCCATTGACATTAAATGCTTTAATCCATAGTCCTTTTTAATCGATTGTGAAACAAAATCTAAACGACATAATAAAAAGTCAACCGCACCACGGATTCCCAGACAGTCTCCCACACTGGTACAAGCGAGGCCTTAAGCTGTGTAACTTCTGCGATCTGACGAGAACAGGGACATTCAGCTTAGAATGGCCATTGACATTAAATGCTTTAATCCATAGTCCTTTTTAATCGATTGTGAAACAAAATCTAAACGACATAATAAAAATTAGACCGCACCACGGATTCCCAGACAGTCTCCCACACTGGTACTAGCGAGGCCTTAAGCTGTGTAACTTCTGCGATCTGACGAGAGCAGGGACATTCAGCTTAGAATGGCCATTGACATTAAATGATTTAATCCATAGTCCTTTTTAATCGATTGTGAAACAAAATCTAAACGACATAATAAAAATTAGACCGCACCACGGATTCCCAGACAGTCTCCCACACTGGTACTAGCGAGGCCTTAAGCTGTGTAACTTCTGCGATCTGACGAGAGCAGGCACATTCAGCTTAGAATGGCCATTGACATTAAATGCTTTAATCCATAGTCCTTTTTAATCGATTGTGAAACAAAATCTAAACGACATAATAGAAAGTCAACCGCACCACGGATTCCCAGACAGTCTCCCACACTGGCACAAGCGAGGCCTTAAGCTGTGTAACTTCTGCGATCTGACGAGAGCAGGGACATTCAGCTTAGAATGGCCATTGACATTAAATGCTTTAATCCATAGTCCTTTTTAATCGATTGTGAAACAAAATCTAAACGACATAATAAAAATTAGACCGCACCACGGATTCCCAGACAGTCTCCCACACTGGTACTAGCGAGGCCTTAAGCTGTGTAACTCCTGCGATCTGACGAGAGCAGGCACATTCAGCTTAGAATGGCCATTGATGTTAAATGCTTTAATCCATAGTCCTATTTAATCTATTGTGAAACAAAATCTAAACAACATAATAAAAAGTCAACCGCACCACGGATTCCCAGACATTCTCCCACACTGGTACTAGCGAGGCCTTAAGCTGTGTAACTTCTGCGATCTGACGAGAGCAGGGACTTTCAGCTTAGAATGGCCATTGATGTTAAATGCTTTAATCCATAGTCCTATTTAATCTATTGTGAAACAAAATCTAAACGACATAATAAAAAGTCAACCGCACCACGGATTCCCAGACAGTCTCCCACACTGGTACTAGCGAGGCCTTAAGCTGTGTAACTTCTGCGATCTGACGAGAGCAGGCACATTCAGCTTAGAATGGCCATCGACATTAAATGCTTTAATCCATAGTCCTTTTTAATCGATTGTGAAACAAAATCTAAACGACATAATAAAAAGTCAACCGCACCACGGATTCCCAGACAGTCTCCCACGCTGGTACTAGCGAGGCCTTATGCTGTGTAACTCCTGCGATCTGACGAGAGAAGGGACATTCAGCTTAGAATGGCCATTGACATTAAATGCTTTAATCCATAGTCCTTTTTAATCGATTGTGAAACAAAATCTAAACGACATAATAAAAATTCAACCGCACCACGGATTCCCAGACAGTCTCCCACACTGGTACAAGCGAGGCCTTAAGCTGTGTAACTTCTGCGATCTGACGAGAGCAGGGACATTCAGCTTAGAATGGCCATTGACATTAAATGCTTTAATCCATAGTCCTATTTAATCGATTGTGAAACAAAATCTAAACGACATAATAAAAAGTCAACCGCACCACGGATTCCCAGACAGTCTCCCACACTGGTACTAGCGAGGCCTTAAGCTGTGTAACTTCTGCGATTTGACGAGAGCAGGCACATTCAGCTTAGAATGGCCATTGACATTAAATGCTTTAATCCATAGTCCTTTTTAATCGATTGTGAAACAAAATCTAAACGACATAATAAAAAGTCAACCGCACCACGGATTCCCAGACAGTCTCCCACACTGGCACAAGCGAGGCCTTAAGCTGTGTAACTTCTGCGATCTGACGAGAGCAGGGACATTCAGCTTAGAATGGCCATTGACATCAAATGCTTTAATCCATAGTCCTTTTTAATCGATTGTGAAACAAAATCTAAACGACATAATAAAAATTAGACCGCACCACGGATTCCCAGACAGTCTCCCACACTGGTACTAGCGAGGCCTTAAGCTGTGTAACTTCTGCGATCTGACGAGAACAGGCACATTCAGCTTAGAATGGCCATTGATGTTAAATGCTTTAATCCATAGTCCTATTTAATCTATTGTGAAACAAAATCTAAACAACATAATAAAAAGTCAACCGCACCACGGATTCCCAGACATTCTCCCACACTGGTACTAGCGAGGCCTTAAGCTGTGTAACTTCTGCGATCTGACGAGAGCAGGGACTTTCAGCTTAGAATGGCCATTGACATTAAATGCTTTAATCCATAGTCCTTTTTAATCGATTGTGAAACAAAATCTAAACGACATAATAAAAAGTCAACCGCACCACGGATTCCCAGACAGTCTCCCACACAGGTACTAGCGAGGCCTTAAGCTGTGTAACTTCTGCGATCTGACGAGAGCAGGCACATCCAGCTTAGAATAGCCATTGACATTAAATGATTTAATCCATAGTCCTTTTTAATCGATTATGAAACAAAATCTAAACGACATAATAAAAAGTCAACCGCACCACGGATTCCCAGACAGTCTCCCACACTGGTACTAGCGAGGCCTTAAGCTGTGTAACTTCTGCGATCTGACGAGAGCAGGGACATTCAGCTTAGAATGGCCATTGACATTAAATGCTTTAATCCATAGTCCTATTTAATCGATTGTGAAACAAAATCTAAACGACATAATAAAAATTCAACCGCACCACGGATTCCCAGACAGTCTACCACACTGGTACTAGCGAGGCCTTAAGCTGTGTAACTTCTGCGTTCTGACGAGAGCAGGCACATTCAGCTTAGAATGGCCATTGACGTTAAATGCTTTAATCCATAGTCCTATTTAATCTATTGTGAAACAAAATCTAAACGACATAATAAAAAGTCAACCGCACCACGGATTCCCAGACAGTCTCCCACACTGGTACTAGCGAGGCCTTAAGCTGTGTAACTTCTGCGATCTGACGAGAGCAGGCACATTCAGCTTAGAATGGCCATTGACATTAAATGCTTTAATCCATAGTCCTTTTTAATCGATTGTGAACCAAAATCTAAACGACATAATAAAAAGTCAACCGCACCACGGATTCCCAGACAGTCTCCCACACTGGTACAAGCGAGGCCTTAAGCTGTGTAACTTCTGCGATCTGACGAGAGCAGGGACATTCAGCTTAGAATGGCCATTGACATTAAATGCTTTAATCCATAGTCCTATTTAATCGATTGTGAAACAAAATCTAAACGACATAATAAAAGGTCAACCGCACAACGGATTCCCAGACAGTCTCCCACACTGGTACTAGCGAGGGCTTAAGCTGTGTAACTTCTGCGATCTGACGAGAGCAGGCACATTCAGCTTAGAATGGCCATTGACATTAAATGCTTTAATCCATAGTCCTTTTTAATCGATTGTGAAACAAAATCTAAACGACATAATAAAAAGTCAACCGCACCACGGATTCCCAGACAGTCTCCCACACTGGCACAAGCGAGGCCTTAAGCTGTGTAACTTCTGCGATCTGACGAGAGCAGGGACATTCAGCTTAGAATGGCCATTGACATTAAATGCTTTAATCCATAGTCCTTTTTAATCGATTGTGAAACAAAATCTAAACGACATAATAAAAATTAGACCGCACCACGGATTCCCAGACAGTCTCCCACACTGGTACTAGCGAGGCCTTAAGCTGTGTAACTTCTGCGATCTGACGAGAGCAGGCACATTCAGCTTAGAATGGCCATTGATGTTAAATGCTTTAATCCATAGTCCTATTTAATCTATTGTGAAACAAAATCTAAACAACATAATAAAAAGGCAACCGCACCACGTATTCCCAGACATTCTCCCACACTGGTACTAGCGAGGCCTTAAGCTGTGTAACTTCTGCGATCTGACGAGAGCAGGGACTTTCAGCTTAGAATGGCCATTGACATTAAATGCTTTAATCCATAGTCCTTTTTAATCGATTGTGAAACAAAATCTAAACGACATAATAAAAAGTCAACCGCACCACGGATTCCCAGACAGTCTCCCACACTGGTACTAGCGAGGCCTTAAGCTGTGTAACTTCTGCGATCTGACTAGAGCAGGCACATTCAGCTTAGAATGGCCATTGACGTTAAATGCTTTAATCCATAGTCCTATTTAATCTATTGTGAAACAAAATCTAAACGACATAATAAAAAGTCAACCGCACCACGGATTCCCAGACAGTCTCCCACACTGGTACTAGCGAGGCGTTAAGCTGTGTAACTGCTGCGATCTAACGAGAGCAGGCACATCCAGCTTAGAATGGCCATTGACATTAAATGCTTTAATCCATAGTCCTATTTAATCTATTGTGAAACAAAATCTAAACGACATAATAAAAACTCAACCGCACCACGGATTCCCAGACAGTCTCCCACACTGGTACTAGCGAGGCCTTAAGCTGTGTAACTTCTGCGATCTGACTAGAGCAGGCACATTCAGCTTAGAATGGCCATTGACGTTAAATGCTTTAATCCATAGTCCTATTTAATCTATTGTGAAACAAAATCTAAACGACATAATAAAAAGTCAACCGCACCACGGATTCCCAGACAGTCTCCCACACTAGTACTAGCGAGGCCTTAAGCTGTGTAACTTCTGCGATCTGACGAGAGCAGGGACTTTCAGCTTAGAATGGCCATTGACATTAAATGCTTTAATCCATAGTCCTTTTTAATCGATTGTGAAACAAAATCTAAACGACATAATAAAAACTCAACCGCACCACGGATTCCCAGACAGTCTCCCACACTGGTACTAGCGAGACCTTAAACTGTGTAACTTCTGCGATCTGACGAGAGCAGGCACATTCAGCTTAGAATGGCCATTGACGTTAAATGCTTTAATCCATAGTCCTATTTAATCTATTGTGAAACAAAATCTAAACGACATAATAAAAAGTCAACCGCACCACGGATTCCCAGACAGTCTCCCACACTGGTACTAGCGAGGCCTTAAGCTGTGTAACTTCGGCGATCTGACGAGAGCAGGCACATTCAGCTTAGAATGGCCATTGACATTAAAAGCCTTAATCCATAGTCCTATTTAATCTATTGTGAAACAAAATCTAAACAACATAATAAAAAGTCAACCGCACCACGGATTCCCAGACAGTCTCCCACACTGGTACTAGCGAGGCCTTAAGCTGTGTAACTTCTGCGATCTGACGAGAGCAGGGACTTTCAGCTTAGAATGGCAATTGCCATTAAATGCTTTAATCCATAGTCCTTTTTAATCGATTGTGAAACAAAATCTAAACGACATAATAAAAATGCAACCGCACCACGGATTCCCAGACAGTCTCCCACACTGGTACTAGCGAGGCTTTAAGCTGTGTACCTTCTGCGTTCTGACGAGAGCAGGCACATTCAGCTTAGAATGGCCATTGACGTGAAAAGCTTTAATCCATAGTCTTATTTAATCTATTGTGAAACAAAATCTAAACGACATAATAAAAAGTCAACCGCACCCCGGATTCCCAGACAGTCTCCCACACTGGTACTAGCGAGGCCTTAAGCTGTGTAACTTCTGCGATCTGACGAGAGCAGGCACATTCAGCTTAGAATGGCCATTGATGTTAAATGCTTTAATCCATAGTCCTATTTAATCTATTGTGAAACAAAATCTAAACGACATAATAAAAAGTCAACCGCACCACGGATTCCCAGACAGTCTCCCACTCTGGTACTAGCGAGGCCTTAAGCTGTGTAACTCCTGCGATCTGACGAGAGCAGGGACATTCAGCTTAGAATGGCCATTGACATTAAATGCTTTAATCCATAGTCCTTTTTAATCGATTGTGAAACAAAATCTAAACGACATAATAAAAAGTCAACCGCACCACGGATTCCCAGACAGTCTCCCACACTGGTACAAGCGAGGCCTTAAGCTGTGTAACTTCTGCGATCTGACGAGAGCAGAGACATTCAGCTTAGAATGGCCATTGACATTAAATGCTTTAATCCATAGTCCTATTTAATCGATTGTGAAACAAAATCTAAACGACATAATAAAAAGTCAACCGCACCACGGATTCCCAGACAGTCTCCCACACTGGTACTAGCGAGGCCTTAAGCTGTGTAACTTCTGCGATCTGACGAGAGCAGGCACATTCAGCTTAGAATGGCCATTGACATTAAATGCTTTAATCCATAGTCCTTTTTAATCGATTGTGAAACAAAATCTAAACGACATAATAAAAAGTCAACCGCACCACGGATTCCCAGACAGTCTCCCACACTGGCACAAGCGAGGCCTTAAGCTGTGTAACTTCTGCGATCTGACGAGAGCAGGGACATTCAGCTTAGAATGGCCATTGACATTAAATGCTTTAATCCATAGTCCTTTTTAATCGATTGTGAAACAAAATCTAAACGACATAATAAAAATTAGACCGCACCACGGATTCCCAGACAGTCTCCCACACTGGTACTAGCGAGGCCTTAAGCTGTGTAACTTCTGCGATCTGACGAGAACAGGCACATTCAGCTTAGAATGGCCATTGATGTTAAATGCTTTAATCCATAGTCCTATTTAATCTATTGTGAAACAAAATCTAAACAACATAATAAAAAGTCAACCGCACCACGGATTCCCAGACATTCTCCCACACTGGTACTAGCGAGGCCTTAAGCTGTGTAACTTCTGCGATCTGACGAGAGCAGGGACTTTCAGCTTAGAATGGCCATTGACATTAAATGCTTTAATCCATAGTCCTTTTTAATCGATTGTGAAACAAAATCTAAACGACATAATAAAAAGTCAACCGCACCACGGATTCCCAGACAGTCTCCCACACTGGTACTAGCGAGGCCTTAAGCTGTGTAACTTCTGCGATCTGACTAGAGCAGGCACATTCAGCTTAGAATGGCCATTGACGTTAAATGCTTTAATCCATAGTCCTATTTAATCTATTGTGAAACAAAATCTAAACGACATAATAAAAGTCAACCGAACCACGGATTCCCAGACAGTCTCCCACACTGGTACTAGCGAGGCGTTAAGCTGTGTAACTTCTGCGATCTAACGAGAGCAGGCACATCCAGCTTAGAATGGCCATTGACATTAAATGCTTTAATCCATAGTCCTTTTTAATCGATTGTGAAACAAAATCTAAACGACATAATAAAAAGTCAACCGCACCACGGATTCCCAGACAGTCTCCCACACTGGTACTAGCGAGGCCTTAAGCTGTGTAACTTCTGCGATCTGACGAGAGCAGGCACATTCAGCTTAGAATGGCCATTGACATTAAAAGCCTTAATCCATAGTCCTATTTAATCTATTGTGAAACAAAATCTAAACAACATAATAAAAAGTCAACCGCACCACGGATTCCCAGACAGTCTCCCACACTGGTACTAGCGAGGCCTTAAGCTGTGTAACTTCTGCGATCTGACGAGAGCAGGGACTTTCAGCTTAGAATGGCCATTGACATTAAATACTTTAATCCATAGTCCTTTTTAATCGATTGTGAAACAAAATCTAAACGACATAATAAAAATTCAACCGCACCACGGATTCCCAGACAGTCTGCCACACTGGTACTAGCGAGGCCTTAAGCTGTGTAACTTCTGCGATCTGACTAGAGCAGGCACATTCAGCTTAGAATGGTCATTGAAGGTAAATGCTTTAATCCATAGTCCTATTTAATCTATTGTGAAACAAAATCTAAACGACATAATAAAAAGTCAACCGCACCACGGATTCCCAGACAGTCTCCCACACTGGTACTAGTGAGGCCTTAAGCTGTGTAACTTCTGCGATCTGACGAGAGCAGGCACATTCAGCTTAGAATGGCCATTGACATTAAAAGCCTTAATCCATAGTCCTATTTAATCTATTGTGAAACAAAATCTAAACAACATAATAAAAAGTCAACCGCACCACGGATTCCCAGACAGTCTCCCACACTGGTACAAGCGAGGCCTTAAGCTGTGTAACTTCTGCGATCTGACGAGAGCAGGCACATTCAGCTTAGAATGGCCATTGACATTAAAAGCCTTAATCCATAGTCCTATTTAATCCATTGTGAAACAAAATCTAAACGACATAATATAAAGTCAACCGCACCACGGATTCCCAGACAGTCTCCCACACTGGTACAAGCGAGGCCTTAAGCTGTGTAACTTCTGCGATCAGACGAGAGCAGGCACATTCAGCTTAGAATGGCCATTGACATTAAAAGCCTTAATCCATAGTCCTATTTAATCTATTGTGAAACAAAATCTAAACAACATAATAAAAAGTCAACCGCACCACGGATTCCCAGACAGTCTCCCACACTGGTACTAGCGAGGCCTTAAGCTGTGTAACTTCTGCGATCTGACGAGAGCAGGCACATTCAGCTTAGAATGGCCATTGACGTTAAATGCTTTAATCCATAGTCCTATTTAATCTATTGTGAAACAAAATCTAAACGACATAATAAAAAGTCAACCGCACCACGGATTCCCAGACAGTCTCCCACACTGGTACTAGCGAGGCCTTAAGCTGTGTAACTTCTGCGATCTGACGAGAGCAGGGACTTTCAGCTTAGAATGGCAATTGCCATTAAATGCTTTAATCCATAGTCCTTTTTAATCGATTGTGAAACAAAATCTAAACGACATAATAAAAATGCAACCGCACCACGGATTCCCAGACAGTCTCCCACACTGGTACTAGCGAGGCTTTAAGCTGTGTACCTTCTGCGTTCTGACGAGAGCAGGCACATTCAGCTTAGAATGGCCATTGCCGTGAAATGCTTTAATCCATAGTCCTATTTAATCTATTGTGAAACAAAATCTAAACGACATAATAAAAAGTCAACCGCACCCCGGATTCCCAGACAGTCTCCCACACTGGTACTAGCGAGGCCTTAAGCTGTGTAACTTCTGCGATCTGACGAGAGCAGGCACATTCAGCTTAGAATGGCCATTGACATTAAATGCTTTAATCCATAGTCCTTTTTAATCGATTGTGACACAAAATCTAAACGACATAATAAAAAGTCAACCGCACCACGGATTCCCAGACAGTCTCCCACACTGGTACTAGCGAGGCCTTAAGCTGTGTAACTTCTGCGATCTGACGAGAGCAGGCACATTCAGCTTAGAATGGCCATTGACATTAAATGCTTTAATCCATAGTCCTTTTTAATCGATTGTGAAACAAAATCTAAACGACATAATAAAAAGTCAACCGCACCACGGATTCCCAGACAGTCTCCCACACTGGTACAAGCGAGGCCTTAAGCTGTGTAACTTCTGCGATCTGACGAGAACAGGGACATTCAGCTTAGAATGGCCATTGACATTAAATGCTTTAATCCATAGTCCTTTTTAATCGATTGTGAAACAAAATCTAAACGACATAATAAAAATTAGACCGCACCACGGATTCCCAGACAGTCTCCCACACTGGTACTAGCGAGGCCTTAAGCTGTGTAACTTCTGCGATCTGACGAGAGCAGGCAAATTCAGCTTAGAATGGCCATTGATGTTAAATGCTTTAATCCATAGTCCTATTTAATCTATTGTGAAACAAAATCTAAACGACATAATAAAAAGTCAACCGCACCACGGATTCCCAGACAGTCTCCCACACTGGTACTAGCGAGGCCTTAAGCTGTGTAACTTCTGCGATCTGACGAGAGCAGGCACATTCAGCTTAGAATGGCCATCGACATTAAATGCTTTAATCCATAGTCCTTTTTAATCGATTGTGAAACAAAATCTAAACGACATAATAAAAAGTCAACCGCACCACGGATTCCCAGACAGTCTCCCACTCTGGTACTAGCGAGGCCTTAAGCTGTGTAACTCCTGCGATCTGACGAGAGAAGGGACATTCAGCTTAGAATGGCCATTGACATTAAATGCTTTAATCCATAGTCCTTTTTAATCGATTGTGAAACAAAATCTAAACGACATAATAAAAAGTCAACCGCACCACGGATTCCCAGACAGTCTCCCACACTGGTACAAGCGAGGCCTTAAGCTGTGTAACTTCTGCGATCTGACGAGAGCAGGGACATTCAGCTTAGAATGGCCATTGACATTAAATGCTTTAATCCATAGTCCTATTTAATCGATTGTGAAACAAAATCTAAACGACATAATAAAAAGTCAACCGCACCACGGATTCCCAGACAGTCTCCCACACTGGTACTAGCGAGGCCTTAAGCTGTGTAACTTCTGCGATCTGACGAGAGCAGGCACATTCAGCTTAGAATGGCCATTGACATTAAATGCTTTAATCCATAGTCCTTTTTAATCGATTGTGAAACAAAATCTAAACGACATAATAAAAAGTCAACCGCACCACGGATTCCCAGACAGTCTCCCACACTGGCACAAGCGAGGCCTTAAGCTGTGTAACTTCTGCGATCTGACGAGAGCAGGGACATTCAGCTTAGAATGGCCATTGACATCAAATGCTTTAATCCATAGTCCTTTTTAATCGATTGTGAAACAAAATCTAAACGACATAATAAAAATTAGACCGCACCACGGATTCCCAGACAGTCTCCCACACTGGTACTAGCGAGGCCTTAAGCTGTGTAACTTCTGCGATCTGACGAGAACAGGCACATTCAGCTTAGAATGGCCATTGATGTTAAATGCTTTAATCCATAGTCCTATTTAATCTATTGTGAAACAAAATCTAAACAACATAATAAAAAGTCAACCGCACCACGGATTCCCAGACAGTCTCCCACACTGGTACAAGCGAGGCCTTAAGCTGTGTAACTTCTGCGATCTGACGAGAACAGGGACATTCAGCTTAGAATGGCCATTGACATTAAATGCTTTAATCCATAGTCCTTTTTAATCGATTGTGAAACAAAATCTAAACGACATAATAAAAATTAGACCGCACCACGGATTCCCAGACAGTCTCCCACACTGGTACTAGCGAGGCCTTAAGCTGTGTAACTTCTGCGATCTGACGAGAGCAGGCAAATTCAGCTTAGAATGGCCATTGATGTTAAATGCTTTAATCCATAGTCCTATTTAATCTATTGTGAAACAAAATCTAAACGACATAATAAAAAGTCAACCGCACCACGGATTCCCAGACAGTCTCCCACACTGGTACTAGCGAGGCCTTAAGCTGTGTAACTTCTGCGATCTGACGAGAGCAGGCACATTCAGCTTAGAATGGCCATCGACATTAAATGCTTTAATCCATAGTCCTTTTTAATCGATTGTGAAACAAAATCTAAACGACATAATAAAAAGTCAACCGCACCACGGATTCCCAGACAGTCTCCCACTCTGGTACTAGCGAGGCCTTAAGCTGTGTAACTCCTGCGATCTGACGAGAGAAGGGACATTCAGCTTAGAATGGCCATTGACATTAAATGCTTTAATCCATAGTCCTTTTTAATCGATTGTGAAACAAAATCTAAACGACATAATAAAAAGTCAACCGCACCACGGATTCCCAGACAGTCTCCCACACTGGTACAAGCGAGGCCTTAAGCTGTGTAACTTCTGCGATCTGACGAGAGCAGGGACATTCAGCTTAGAATGGCCATTGACATTAAATGCTTTAATCCATAGTCCTTTTTAATCGATTGTGAAACAAAATCTAAACGACATAATAAAAAGTCAACCGCACCACGGATTCCCAGACAGTCTCCCACACTGGTACTAGCGAGGCCTTAAGCTGTGTAACTTCTGCGATCTGACGAGAGCAGGCACATTCAGCTTAGAATGGCCATTGACATTAAATGCTTTAATCCATAGTCCTTTTTAATCGATTGTGAAACAAAATCTAAACGACATAATAAAAAGTCAACCGCACCACGGATTCCCAGACAGTCTCCCACACTGGCACAAGCGAGGCCTTAAGCTGTGTAACTTCTGCGATCTGACGAGAGCAGGGACATTCAGCTTAGAATGGCCATTGACATCAAATGCTTTAATCCATAGTCCTTTTTAATCGATTGTGAAACAAAATCTAAACGACATAATAAAAATTAGACCGCACCACGGATTCCCAGACAGTCTCCCACACTGGTACTAGCGAGGCCTTAAGCTGTGTAACTTCTGCGATCTGACGAGAACAGGGACATTCAGCTTAGAATGGCCATTGACATTAAATGCTTTAATCCATAGTCCTTTTTAATCGATTGTGAAACAAAATCTAAACAACATAATAAAAAGTCAACCGCACCACGGATTCCCAGACATTCTCCCACACTGGTACTAGCGAGGCCTTAAGCTGTGTAACTTCTGCGATCTGACGAGAGCAGGGACTTTCAGCTTAGAATGGCCATTGACATTAAATGCTTTAATCCATAGTCCTTTTTAATCGATTGTGAAACAAAATCTAAACGACATAATAAAAAGTCAACCGCACCACGGATTCCCAGACAGTCTCCCACACAGGTACTAGCGAGGCCTTAAGCTGTGTAACTTCTGCGATCTGACGAGAGCAGGCACATCCAGCTTAGAATAGCCATTGACATTAAATGATTTAATCCATAGTCCTTTTTAATCGATTATGAAACAAAATCTAAACGACATAATAAAAAGTCAACCGCACCACGGATTCCCAGACAGTCTCCCACACTGGTACTAGCGAGGCCTTAAGCTGTGTAACTTCTGCGATCTGACGAGAGCAGGGACATTCAGCTTAGAATGGCCATTGACATTAAATGTTTTAATCCATAGTCCTTTTTAATCGATTGTGAAACAAAATCTAAACGACATAATAAAAATTCAACCGCACCACGGATTCCCAGACAGTCTACCACACTGGTACTAGCGAGGCCTTAAGCTGTGTAACTTCTGCGTTCTGACGAGAGCAGGCACATTCAGCTTAGAATGGCCATTGACGTTAAATGCTTTAATCCATAGTCCTATTTAATCTATTGTGAAACAAAATCTAAACGACATAATAAAAAGTCAACCACACCACGGATTCCCAGACAGTCTCCCACACTGGTACTAGCGAGGCCTTAAGCTGTGTAACTTCTGCGATCTGACGAGAGCAGGCACATTCAGCTTAGAATGGCCATTGACATTAAATGCTTTAATCCATAGTCCTTTTTAATCGATTGTGAAACAAAATCTAAACGACATAATAAAAAGTCAACCGCACCACGGATTCCCAGACAGTCTCCCACACTGGTACAAGCGAGGCCTTAAGCTGTGTAACTTCTGCGATCTGACGAGAGCAGGGACATTCAGCTTAGAATGGCCATTGACATTAAATGCTTTAATCCATAGTCCTATTTAATCGATTGTGAAACAAAATCTAAACGACATAATAAAAGGTCAACCGCACCACGGATTCCCAGACAGTCTCCCACACTGGTACTAGCGAGGCCTTAAGCTGTGTAACTTCTGCGATCTGACGAGAGCAGGCGCATTCAGCTTAGAATGGCCATTGACATTAAATGCTTTAATCCATAGTCCTTTTTAATCGATTGTGAAACAAAATCTAAACGACATAATAAAAAGTCAACCGCACCACGGATTCCCAGACAGTCTCCCACACTGGCACAAGCGAGGCCTTAAGCTGTGTAACTTCTGCGATCTGACGAGAGCAGGGACATTCAGCTTAGAATGGCCATTGACATTAAATGCTTTAATCCATAGTCCTTTTTAATCGATTGTGAAACAAAATCTAAACGACATAATAAAAATTAGACCGCACCACGGATTCCCAGACAGTCTCCCACACTGGTACTAGCGAGGCCTTAAGCTGTGTAACTTCTGCGATCTGACGAGAGCAGGCACATTCAGCTTAGAATGGCCATTGATGTTAAATGCTTTAATCCATAGTCCTATTTAATCTATTGTGAAACAAAATCTAAACAACATAATAAAAAGTCAACCGCACCACGTATTCCCAGACATTCTCCCACACTGGTACTAGCGAGGCCTTAAGCTGTGTAACTTCTGCGATCTGACGAGAGCAGGGACTTTCAGCTTAGAATGGCCATTGACATTAAATGCTTTAATCCATAGTCCTTTTTAATCGATTGTGAAACAAAATCTAAACGACATAATAAAAAGTCAACCGCACCACGGATTCCCAGACAGTCTCCCACACTGGTACTAGCGAGGCCTTAAGCTGTGTAACTTCTGCGATCTGACTAGAGCAGGCACATTCAGCTTAGAATGGCCATTGACGTTAAATGCTTTAATCCATAGTCCTATTTAATCTATTGTGAAACAAAATCTAAACGACATAATAAAAAGTCAACCGCACCACGGATTCCCAGACAGTCTCCCACACTGGTACTAGCGAGGCGTTAAGCTGTGTAACTGCTGCGATCTAACGAGAGCAGGCACATCCAGCTTAGAGTGGTCATTGACGTTAAATGCTTTAATCCATAGTCCTATTTAATCTATTGTGAAACAAAATCTAAACGACATAATAAAAAGTCAACCGCACCACGGATTCCCAGACAGTCTCCCACACTGGTACTAGTGAGGCCTTAAGCTGTGTAACTTCTGCGATCTGACGAGAGCAGGCACATTCAGCTTAGAATGGCCATTGACATTAAAAGCCTTAATCCATAGTCCTATTTAATCTATTGTGAAACAAAATCTAAACAACATAATAAAAAGTCAACCGCACCACGGATTCCCAGACAGTCTCCCACACTGGTACAAGCGAGGCCTTAAGCTGTGTAACTTCTGCGATCTGACGAGAGCAGGCACATTCAGCTTAGAATGGCCATTGACATTAAAAGCCTTAATCCATAGTCCTATTTAATCCATTGTGAAACAAAATCTAAACGACATAATATAAAGTCAACCGCACCACGGATTCCCAGACAGTCTCCCACACTGGTACTAGCGAGGCCTTAAGCTGTGTAACTTCTGCGATCTGACGAGAGCAGGCACATTCAGCTTAGAATGGCCATTGACATTAAATGCTTTAATCCATAGTCCTTTTTAATCGATTGTGAAACAAAATCTAAACGACATAATAAAAAGTCAACCGCACCACGGATTCCCAGACAGTCTCCCACACTGGTACTAGCGAGGGCTTAAGCTGTGTAACTTCTGCGATCTGACGAGAGCAGGCACATTCAGCTTAGAATGGCCATTGACATTAAATGCTTTAATCCATAGTCCTTTTTAATCGATTGTGAAACAAAATCTAAACGACATAATAAAAAGTCAACCGCACCCCCAGACAGTCTCCCACACTGGTACTAGCGAGGCCTTAAGCTGTGTAACTTCTGCGATCTGACGAGAGCAGGCACATTCAGCTTAGAATGGCCATTGACATTAAATGCTTTAATCCATAGTCCTTTTTAATCGATTGTGAAACAAAATCTAAACGACATAATAAAAAGTCAACCGCACCACGGATTCCCAGACAGTCTCCCACACTGGTACTAGCGAGGGCTTAAGCTGTGTAACTTCTGCGATCTGACGAGAGCAGGCACATTCGGCTTAGAATGGCCATTGACATTAAATGCTTTAATCCATAGTCCTTTTTAATCGATTGTGAAACAAAATCTAAACGACATAATAAAAATTCAACCGCACCACGGATTCCCAGACAGTCTCCCACACTGGTACTAGCGAGGCCTTAAGCTGTGTAACTTCTGCGTTCTGACGAGAGCAGGCACATTCAGCTTAGAATGGCCATTGACGTTAAATGCTTTAATCCATAGTCCTATTTAATCTATTGTGAAACAAAATCTAAACGACATAATATTAAGTCAACCGCACCACTGATTCCCAGACAGTCTCCCACACTGGTACTAGCGAGGCCTTAAGCTGTGTAACTTCTGCGATCTGACGAGAGCAGGGACATTCAGCTTAGAATGGCCATTGACATTAAATGCTTTAATCCATAGTACTTTTTAATCGATTGTGAAACAAAATCTAAACGACATAATAAAAATTCAACCGCACCACGGATTCCCAGACAGTCTCCCACACTGGTACTAGCGAGGCCTTAAGCTGTGTAACTTCTGCGATCTGACGAGAGCAGGCACATTCAGCTTAGAATGGCCATTGACATTAAAAGCCTTATTCCATAGTCCTATTTAATCCATTGTGAAACAAAATCTAAACAACATAGTAAAAAGTCAACCGCACCACGGATTCCCAGACAGTCTCCCACACTGATACTAGCGAGGCCTTAAGCTGTGTTACTTCTGCGATCTGACGAGAGCAGGCACATTCAGCTTAGAATGGCCATTGACATTAAATGCTTTAATTTATAGTCCTTTTTAATCGATTGTGAAACAAAATCTAAACGACATAATAAAAAGTCAACCGCACCACGGATTCCCAGACAGTCTCCCACACTAGTACTAGCGAGGCCTTAAGCTGTGTAACTTCTGCGATCTGACGAGAGCAGGGACATTCAGCTTAGAATGGCCATTGACATTAAATGCTTTAATCCATAGTCCTTTTTAATCGATTGTGAAACAAAATCTAAACGACATAATAAAAATTCAACTGCACCACGGATTCCCAGACAGTCTCCCACACTGGTACTAGCGAGGCCTTAAGCTGTGTTACTTCTGCGATCTGACGAGAGCAGGCACATTCAGCTTAGAATGGCCATTGACATTAAATGCTTTAATCCATAGTCCTTTTTAATCGATTGTGAAACAAAATCTAAACGACATAATAAAAAGTCAACCGCACCACGGATTCCCAGACAGTCTCCCACACTGGTACTAGCGAGGGCTTAAGCTGTGTAACTTCTGCGATCTGACAAGTGCAGGCACATTCAGCTTAGAATGGCCATTGACAATAAATGCTTTAATCCATAGTCCTTTTTAATCGATTGTGAAACAAAATCTAAACGACATAATAAAAAGTCAACCGCACCACTGATTCCCAGACAGTCTCCCACACTGGTACTAGCGAGGCCTTAAGCTGTGTAACTTCTGCGATCTGACGAGAGCAGGCACATTCAGCTTAGAATGGCCATTGACATTAAAAGCTTTAATCCATAGTCCTTTTTAATCGATTGTGAAACAAAATCTAAACGACATAATAAAAATTCAACCGCACCACGGATTCCCAGACAGTCTCCCACACTGGTACTAGCGAGGCCTTAAGCTGTGTAACTTCTGCGTTCTGGCGAGAGCAGGCACATTCAGCTTAGAATGGCCATTGATGTTAAATGCTTTAATCCATAGTCCTATTTAATCTATTGTGAAACAAAATCTAAACGACATAATAAAAAGTCAACCGCACCACTGATTCCCAGACAGTCTCCCACACTGGTACTAGCGAGGCCTTAAGCTGTGTAACTTCTGCGATCTGACGAGAGCAGGCACATTCAGCTTAGAATGGCCATTGACATTAAATGCTTTAATCCATAGTCCTTTTTAATCGATTGTGAAACAAAATCTAAACGACATAATAAAAAGTCAACCGCACCACGGATTCCCAGACAGTCTCCCACACTGGTACTAGCGAGGCCTTAAGCTGTGTAACTTCTGCGATCTGACGAGAGAAGGGACATTCAGCTTAGAATGGCCATTGACATTAAATGCTTTAATCCATAGTCCTTTTTAATCGATTGTGAAACAAAATCTAAACGACATAATAAAAATTCAACCGCACCACGGATTCCCAGACAGTCTCCCACACTGGTACTAGCGAGGCCTTAACCTGTGTAACTTCTGCGATCTGACGAGAGCAGGCACATTCAGCTTAGCATGGCCATTGACGTTAAAAGCCTTAATCCATAGTCCTATTTAATCCATTGTGAAACAAAATCTAAACAACATAGTAAAAAGTCAACCGCACCACGGATTCCCAGACAGTCTCCCACACTGATACTAGCGAGGCCTTAAGCTGTGTAACTTCTGCGATCTGACGAGAGCAGGGACATTCAGCTTAGAATGGCCATTGACATTAAATGCTTTAATCCATAGTCCTTTTTAATCGATTGTGAAACAAAATCTAAACGACATAATAAAAATTCAACCGCACCACGGATTCCCAGACAGTCTCCCACAATGGTACTAGCGAGGCCTTAAGCTGTGTAACTTCTGCGATCTGACGAGAGCAGGCACATTCAGCTTAGAATGGCCATTGACGTTAAAAAAATTAATCCATAGTCCTATTTAATCTATTGTGAAACAAAATCTAAACGACATAATAAAAAGTCAACCGCACCACGGATTCCCAGACAGTCTCCCACACTGGTACTATCGAGGCGTTAAGCTGTGTAACTTCTGCGATCTAACGAGAGCAGGCACATCCAGCTTAGAATGGCCATTGACATTAAATGCTTTAATCCATAGTCCTTTTTAATCGATTGTGAAACAAAATCTAAACGACATAATAAAAAGTCAACCGCACCACGGATTCCCAGACAGTCTCCCACACTGGTACTAGCGAGGCCTTAAGCTGTGTAACTTCTGCGATCTGACGAGAGCAGGCACATTCAGCTTAGAATGGCCATTGACATTAAATGCTTTAATCCATAGTCCTTTTTAATCGATTGTGAAACAAAATCTAAACGACATAATAAAAATTCAACCGCACCACGGATTCCCAGACAGTCTCCCACACTGGTACTAGCGAGGCCTTAAGCTGTGTAACTTCTGCGTTCTGACGAGAGCAGGCACATTCAGCTTAGAATGGCCATTGACGTTAAATGCTTTAATCCATAGTCCTATTTAATCTATTGTGAAACAAAATCTAAACGACATAATAAAAAGTCAACTTCACCACGGATTCCCAGACAGTCTCCCACACTGGTACTAGCGAGGCCTTAAGCTGTGTAACTTCTGCGATCTGACGAGAGCAGGCACATTCAGCTTAGAATGGCCATTGACATTAAATGCTTTAATCCATAGTCCTTTTTAATCGATTGTGAAACAAAATCTAAATGACATAATAAAAAGTCAACCGCACCACTGATTCCCAGACAGTCTCCCACACTGGTACTAGCGAGGCCTTAAGCTGTGTAACTTCTGCGATCTGACGACAGCAGGCACATCCAGCTTAGAATGGCCATTGACATTAAATGCTTTAATCCATAGTCCTTTTTAATCGATTGTGAAACAAAATCTAAACGACATAATAAAAAGTCAACCGCACCACGGATTCCCAGACAGTCTCCCACACTGGTACTAGCGAGGCCTTAAGCTGTGTAACGTCTGCGATCTGACGAGAGCAGGGACATTCAGCTTAGAATGGCCATTGACATTAAATGCTTTAATCCATAGTCCTTTTTAATCGATTGTGAAACAAAATCTAAACGACATAATAAAAAGTCAACCGCACCACGGATTCCCAGACAGTCTACCACACTGGTACTAGCGAGGCCTTAAGCTGTGTAACTTCTGCGTTCTGACGAGAGCAGGCACATTCAGCTTAGAATGGCCATTGACGTTAAATGCTTTAATCCATAGTCCTATTTAATCTGTTGTGAAACAAAATCTAAACGCCATAATAAAAAGTCAACCGCGCCACGGATTCCCAGACAGTCTCCCACACTGGTACTAGCGAGGCCTTAAGCTGTATAACTTCTGCGATCTGACGAAAGCAGGCACATTCAGCTTAGAATGGCCATTGACATTAAATGCTTTAATCCATAGTCATTTTTAATCGATTGTGAAACAAAATCTAAACGACATAATAAAAAGTCAACAGCACCACGGATTCCCAGACAGTCTCCCACACTGGTACTAGCGAGGCCTTAAGCTGTGTAACTTCTGCGATCTGACGAGCGCAGGCACATTCAGCTTAGAATGGCCATTGACATTTAATGCTTTAATCCATAGTCCTTTTTAATCGATTGTGAAACAAAATCTAAACGACATAATAAAAAGTCAACCGCACCACGGATTCCCAGACAGTCTCCCACACTGGTACTAGCGAGGCCTTAAGCTGTGTAACTTCTGCGATCTGACGAGAGCAGGGACATTCAGCTTAGAATGGCCATTGACATAGAATGCTTTAATCCATAGTCCTTTTTAATCGATTGTGAAACAAAATCTAAACGACATAATAAAAAGTCAACCGCACCACGGATTCCCAGACAGTCTCCCACACTGGTACTAGCGAGGGCTTAAGCTGTGTAACTTCTGCGATCTGACGAGAGCAGGCACATCCAGCTTAGAATGGCCATTGACATTAAATGCTTTAATCCATAGTCCTTTTTAATCGATTGTGAAACAAAATCTAAACGACATAATAAAAAGTCAACCGCACCACGGATTCCCAGACAGTCTACCACACTGGTACTAGCGAGGCCTTAAGCTGTGTAACTTCTGGGTTCTGACGAGAGCAGGCACATTCAGCTTAGAATGGCCATTGACGTTAAATGCTTTAATCCATAGTCCTATTTAATCTAATGTGAAACAAAATCTAAACGACATAATAAAAAGTCAACCGCACCACGGATTCCCAGACAGTCTCCCACACTGGTACTAGCGAGGCCTTAAGCTGTGTAACTTCTGCGATCTGACGAGAGCAGGCACATTCAGCTTAGAATGGCCATTGACATTGAATGCTTTAATCCATAGTCCTTTTTAATCGATTGTGAAACAAAATCTAAACGACATAATAAAAAGTCAACCGCACCACGGATTCCCAGACAGTCTCCCACACTGGTACTAGCGAGGTCTTAAGCTGTGTAACTGCTGTGATCTGACGAGAGCAGGGACATTCAGCTTAGAATGGCCATTGACATTAAATGCTTTTATCCATAGTCCTTTTTAATCGATTGTGAAACAAAATCTAAACGACATAATAAAAAGTCAACCGCACCACGGATTCCCAGACAGTCTCCCACACTGGTACTAGCGAGGCCTTAAGCTGTGTAACTTCTGCGATCTGACGAGAGCAGGCACATTCAGCTTAGAATGGCCATTGACATTAAAAGCCTTAATCCATAGTCCTATTTAATCTATTGTGAAACAAAATCTAAACAACATAATAAAAAGGCAACCGCACCACGGATTCCCAGACAGTCTCCCACACTGGTACTAGCGAGGCCTTAAGCTGAGTAACTTCTGCGATCTGACGAGAGCAGGGACTTTCAGCTTAGAATGGCCATTGACATTAAATGCTTTAATCCATAGTCCTTTTTAATCGATTGTGAAACAAAATCTAAACGACATAATAAAAAGTCAACCGCACCACGGATTCCCAGACAGTCTCCCACACTGGTACTAGCGAGACCTTAAGCTGTGTAACTTCTGCGATCTGACGAGAGCAGGCACATTCAGCTTAGAATGGCCATTGACATTAAATGCTTTAATCCATAGTCCTTTTTAATCGATTGTGAAACAAAATCTAAACGACATAATAAAAAGTCAACCGCACCACGGATTCCCAGACAGTCTCCCACACTGGTACTAGCGAGGCCTTAAGCTGTGTAACTTCTGCGATCTGACGAGAGCAGGCACATCCAGCTTAGAATGGCCATTAACATTAAATGCTTTAATCCATAGTCCTTTTTAATCGATTGTGAAACAAAATCTAAACGACATAATAAAAAGTCAGCCGCACCACGGATTCCCAGACAGTCTCCCACACTGGTACTAGCGAGGCCTTAAGCTGTGTAACTTCTGCGATCAGACGAGAGCAGGCACATTCAGCTTAGAATGGCCATAGACATTAAATGCTTTAATCCATAGTACTTTTTAATCGATTGTGAACCAAAATCTAAACGACATAATAAAAAGTCAACCGCACCACGGATTCCCAGACAGTCTCCCACACTGGTACTAGCGAGGCCTTAAGCTGTGTAACTTCTGCGATCTGACGAGAGCAGGGACATTCAGCTTAGAATGGCCATTGACATCAAATGCTTTAATCCATAGTCCTTTTTAATCGATTGTGAAACAAAATCTAAACGACATAATAAAAATTCAACCGCACCACGGATTCCCAGACAGTCTCCCACTCTGGTACTAGCGAGGCCTTAAGCTGTGTAACTTCTGCGATCTGACGAGAGCAGGCACATTCAGCTTAGAATGGCCATTGACGTTAAATGCTTTAATCCATAGTCCTATTTAATCTATTGTGAAACACAATGTAAACGACATAATAAAAAGTCAACCGCACCACGGATTCCCAGACAGTCTCCCACACTGGTACTAGCGAGGCGTTAAGCTGTGTAACTTCTGCGATCTGACGAGAGCAGGCACATTCAGCTTAGAATGGCCATTGACATTAAAATCCTAAATCCATAGTCCTATTTAATTTATTGTGAAACAAAATCTAAACAACATAATAAAAAGTAAACCGCACCACGGATTCCCAGACAGTCTCCCACACTGGTACTAACGAGGCCTTAAGCTGTGTAACTTCTGCAATCTGACGAGAGCAGGGACATTCAGCTTAGAATGGCCATTGACATTAAATGCTTTAATACATAGTCCTTTTTAATCGATTGTGAAACAAAATCTAAACGACATAATAAAAATTCAACCGCACCACGGATTCCCAGAGAGTTTCCCACACTGGTACTAGCGAGGCCTTAAGCTGTGTAACTTCTGCGTTCTGACGAGAGCAGGCACATTCAGCTTAGAATGGCCATTGACGTTAAATGCTTTAATCCATAGTCCTATTTAATCTATTGTGAAACAAAATCTAAACGACATAATAAAAAGTCAACTGCACCACGGATACCCAGACAGTCTCCCACACTGGTACTAGCAAAGCCTTAAGCTGTGTAACTTCTGCGGTCTGACGAGAGCAGGCACATTCAGCTTAGAATGGCCATTGACATTAAATGATTTAATCCATAGTCCTTTTTAATCGATTGTGAAACAAAATCTAAACGACATAATAAAAAGTCAACCGCACCACGGATTCCCAGACAGTCTCCCACACTGGTACTAGCGAGGCCTTAAGCTGTGTAACTTCTGCGGTCTGACGAGAGCAGGCACATTCAGCTTAGAATGGCCATTGACATTAAATGCTTTAATCCATAGTCCTTTTTAATCGATTGTGAAACAAAATCTAAACGACATAATAAAAATTCAACCGCACCACGGATTCCCAGACAGTCTCCCACACTGGTACTAGCGAGGCCTTAAGCTGTGTAACTTCTGCGTTCTGACGAGAGCAGGCACATTCAGCTTAGAATGGCCATTGACGTTAAATGCTTTAATCCATAGTCCTATTTAATCTATTGTGAAACAAAATCTAAACGACATAATAAAAAGTCAACCGCACCACTGATTCCCAGACAGTCTCCCACACTGGTACAAGCGAGGCCTTAAGCTGTGTAACTTCTGCGATCTGACGAGAGCAGGCACATTCAGCTTAGAATGGCCATTGACATTAAATGCTTTAATCCATAGTCCTTTTTAATCGATTGTGAAACAAAATCTAAACGACATAATAAAAAGTCAACCGCACCACGGATTCCCAGACAGTCTCCCACACTGGTACTAGCGAGGCCTTAAGCTGTGTAACTTCTGCGATCTGACGAGAGAAGGGACATTCAGCTTAGAATGGCCATTGACATTAAATGCTTTAATCCATAGTCCTTTTTAATCGATTGTGAAACAAAATCTAAACGACATAATAAAAATTCAACCGCACCACGGATTCCCAGACAGTCTCCCACACTGGTACTAGCGAGGCCTTAACCTGTGTAACTTCTGCGATCTGACGAGAGCAGGCACATTCAGCTTAGCATGGCCATTGACATTAAAAGCCTTAATCCATAGTCCTATTTAATCCATTGTGAAACAAAATCTAAACAACATAGTAAAAAGTCAACCGCACCACGGATTCCCAGACAGTCTCCCACACTGATACTAGCGAGGCCTTAAGCTGTGTAACTTCTGCGATCTGACGAGAGCAGGGACATTCAGCTTAGAATGGCCATTGACATTAAATGCTTTAATCCATAGTCCTTTTTAATCGATTGTGAAACAAAATCTAAACGACATAATAAAAATTCAACCGCACCACGGATTCCCAGACAGTCTCCCACAATGGTACTAGCGAGGCCTTAAGCTGTGTAACTTCTGCGATCTGACGAGAGCAGGCACATTCAGCTTAGAATGGCCATTGACGTTAAAAAAATTAATCCATAGTCCTATTTAATCTATTGTGAAACAAAATCTAAACGACATAATAAAAAGTCAACCGCACCACGGATTCCCAGACAGTCTCCCACACTGGTACTATCGAGGCGTTAAGCTGTGTAACTTCTGCGATCTAACGAGAGCAGGCACATCCAGCTTAGAATGGCCATTGACATTAAATGCTTTAATCCATAGTCCTTTTTAATCGATTGTGAAACAAAATCTAAACGACATAATAAAAAGTCAACCGCACCACGGATTCCCAGACAGTCTCCCACACTGGTACTAGCGAGGCCTTAAGCTGTGTAACTTCTGCGATCTGACGAGAGCAGGCACATTCAGCTTAGAATGGCCATTGACATTAAATGCTTTAATCCATAGTCCTTTTTAATCGATTGTGAAACAAAATCTAAACGACATAATAAAAATTCAACCGCACCACGGATTCCCAGACAGTCTCCCACACTGGTACTAGCGAGGCCTTAAGCTGTGTAACTTCTGCGTTCTGACGAGAGCAGGCACATTCAGCTTAGAATGGCCATTGACGTTAAATGCTTTAATCCATAGTCCTATTTAATCTATTGTGAAACAAAATCTAAACGACATAATAAAAAGTCAACTTCACCACGGATTCCCAGACAGTCTCCCACACTGGTACTAGCGAGGCCTTAAGCTGTGTAACTTCTGCGATCTGACGAGAGCAGGCACATTCAGCTTAGAATGGCCATTGACATTAAATGCTTTAATCCATAGTCCTTTTTAATCGATTGTGAAACAAAATCTAAATGACATAATAAAAAGTCAACCGCACCACTGATTCCCAGACAGTCTCCCACACTGGTACTAGCGAGGCCTTAAGCTGTGTAACTTCTGCGATCTGACGAGAGCAGGCACATTCAGCTTAGAATGGCCATTGACATTAAATGCTTTAATCCATAGTCCTTTTAATCGATTGTGAAACAAAATCTAAACGACATAATAAAAAGTCAACCGCACCACGGATTCCCAGACAGTCTCCCACACTGGTACTAGCGAGGCCTTAAGCTGTGTAACTTCTGCGATCTGACGACAGCAGGCACATCCAGCTTAGAATGGCCATTGACATTAAATGCTTTAATCCATAGTCCTTTTTAATCGATTGTGAAACAAAATCTAAACGACGTAATAAAAAGTCAACCGCACCACGGATTCCCAGACAGTCTCCCACACTGGTACTAGCGAGGCCTTAAGCTGTGTAACGTCTGCGATCTGACGAGAGCAGGGACATTCAGCTTAGAATGGCCATTGACATTAAATGCTTTAATCCATAGTCCTTTTTAATCGATTGTGAAACAAAATCTAAACGACATAATAAAAAGTCAACCGCACCACGGATTCCCAGACAGTCTACCACACTGGTACTAGCGAGGCCTTAAGCTGTGTAACTTCTGCGTTCTGACGAGAGCAGGCACATTCAGCTTAGAATGGCCATTGACGTTAAATGCTTTAATCCATAGTCCTATTTAATCTGTTGTGAAACAAAATCTAAACGCCATAATAAAAAGTCAACCGCACCACGGATTCCCAGACAGTCTCCCACACTGGTACTAGCGAGGCCTTAAGCTGTATAACTTCTGCGATCTGACGAAAGCAGGCACATTCAGCTTAGAATGGCCATTGACATTAAATGCTTTAATCCATAGTCATTTTTAATCGATTGTGAAACAAAATCTAAACGACATAATAAAAAGTCAACAGCACCACGGATTCCCAGACAGTCTCCCACACTGGTACTAGCGAGGCCTTAAGCTGTGTAACTTCTGCGATCTGACGAGCGCAGGCACATTCAGCTTAGAATGGCCATTGACATTTAATGCTTTAATCCATAGTCCTTTTTAATCGATTGTGAAACAAAATCTAAACGACATAATTAAAAGTCAACCGCACCACGGATTCCCAGACAGTCTCCCACACTGGTACTAGCGAGGCCTTAAGCTGTGTAACTTCTGCGATCTGACGAGAGCAGGGACATTCAGCTTAGAATGGCCATTGACATTGAATGCTTTAATCCATAGTCCTTTTTAATCGATTGTGAAACAAAATCTAAACGACATAATAAAAAGTCAACCGCACCACGGATTCCCAGACAGTCTCCCACACTGGTACTAGCGAGGGCTTAAGCTGTGTAACTTCTGCGATCTGACGAGAGCAGGCACATCCAGCTTAGAATGGCCATTGACATTAAATGCTTTAATCCATAGTCCTTTTTAATCGATTGTGAAACAAAATCTAAACGACATAATAAAAAGTCAACCGCACCACGGATTCCCAGACAGTCTACCACACTGGTACTAGCGAGGCCTTAAGCTGTGTAATTTCTGCGTTCTGACGAGAGCAGGCACATTCAGCTTAGAATGGCCATTGACGTTAAATGCTTTAATCCATAGTCCTATTTAATCTAATGTGAAACAAAATCTAAACGACATAATAAAAAGTCAACCGCACCACGGATTCCCAGACAGTCTCCCACACTGGTACTAGCGAGGCGTTAAGCTGTGTAACTTCGGCGATCTGACGAGAGCAGGCACATTCAGCTTAGAATGGCCATTGACATTAAATGCTTTAATCCATAGTCCTTTTTAATCGAATGTGAAACAAAATCTAAACGACATAATAAAAAGTCAACCGCACCACGGATTCCCAGACAGTCTCCCACACTGGTACTAGCGAGGCCTTAAGCTGTGTAACTTCTGCGATCTGACGAGAGCAGGCACATTCAGCTTAGAATGGCCATTGACATTGAATGCTTTAATCCATAGTCCTTTTTAATCGATTGTGAAACAAAATCTAAACGACATAATAAAAAGTCAACCGCACCACGGATTCCCAGACAGTCTCCCACACTGGTACTAGCGAGGTCTTAAGCTGTGTAACTGCTGTGATCTGACGAGAGCAGGGACATTCAGCTTAGAATGGCCATTGACATTAAATGCTTTTATCCATAGTCCTTTTTAATCGATTGTGAAACAAAATCTAAACGACATAATAAAAAGTCAACCGCACCACGGATTCCCAGACAGTCTCCCACACTGGTACTAGCGAGGCCTTAAGCTGTGTAACTTCTGCGATCTGACGAGAGCAGGCACATTCAGCTTAGAATGGCCATTGACATTAAAAGCCTTAATCCATAGTCCTATTTAATCTATTGTGAAACAAAATCTAAACAACATAATAAAAAGGCAACCGCACCACGGATTCCCAGACAGTCTCCCACACTAGTACTAGCGAGGACTTAAGCTGAGTAACTTCTGCGATCTGACGAGAGCAGGGACTTTCAGCTTAGAATGGCCATTGACATTAAATGCTTTAATCCATAGTCCTTTTTAATCGATTGTGAAACAAAATCTAAACGACATAATAAAAAGTCAACCGCACCACGGATTCCCAGACAGTCTCCCACACTGGTACTAGCGAGGCCTTAAGCTGTGTAACTTCTGCGATCTGACGAGAGCAGGCACATTCAGCTTAGAATGGCCATTGACATTAAATGCTTTAATCCATAGTCCTTTTTAATCGATTGTGAAACAAAATCTAAACGACATAATAAAAAGTCAACCGCACCACGGATTCCCAGACAGTCTCCCACACTGGTACTAGCGAGGCCTTAAGCTGTGTAACTTCTGCGATCTGACGAGAGCAGGCACATCCAGCTTAGAATGGCCATTAACATTAAATGCTTTAATCCATAGTCCTTTTTAATCGATTGTGAAACAAAATCTAAACGACATAATAAAAAGTCAGCCGCACCACGGATTCCCAGACAGTCTCCCACACTGGTACTAGCGAGGCCTTAAGGTGTGTAACTTCTGCGATCAGACGAGAGCAGGCACATTCAGCTTAGAATGGCCATAGACATTAAATGCTTTAATCCATAGTACTTTTTAATCGATTGTGAACCAAAATCTAAACGACATAATAAAAAGTCAACCGCACCACGGATTCCCAGACAGTCTCCCACACTGGTACTAGCGAGGCCTTAAGCTGTGTAACTTCTGCGATCTGACGAGAGCAGGGACATTCAGCTTAGAATGGCCATTGACATCAAATGCTTTAATCCATAGTCCTTTTTAATCGATTGTGAAACAAAATCTAAACGACATAATAAAAATTCAACCGCACCACGGATTCCCAGACAGTCTCCCACACTGGTACTAGCGAGGCCTTAAGCTGTGTAACTTCTGCGATCTGACGAGAGCAGGCACATTCAGCTTAGAATGGCCATTGACGTTAAATGCTTTAATCCATAGTCCTATTTAATCTATTGTGAAACACAATGTAAACGACATAATAAAAAGTCAACCGCACCACGGATTCCCAGACAGTCTCCCACACTGGTACTAGCGAGGCGTTAAGCTGTGTAACTTCTGCGATCTGACGAGAGCAGGCACATTCAGCTTAGAATGGCCATTGACATTAAAATCCTAAATCCATAGTCCTATTTAATTTATTGTGAAACAAAATCTAAACAACATAATAAAAAGTAAACCGCACCACGGATTCCCAGACAGTCTCCCACACTGGTACTAACGAGGCCTTAAGCTGTGTAACTTCTGCAATCTGACGAGAGCAGGGACATTCAGCTTAGAATGGCCATTGACATTAAATGCTTTAATACATAGTCCTTTTTAATCGATTGTGAAACAAAATCTAAACGACATAATAAAAATTCAACCGCACCACGGATTCCCAGACAGTTTCCCACACTGGTACTAGCGAGGCCTTAAGCTGTGTAACTTCTGCGTTCTGACGAGAGCAGGCACATTCAGCTTAGAATGGCCATTGACGTTAAATGCTTTAATCCATAGTCCTATTTAATCTATTGTGAAACAAAATCTAAACGACATAATAAAAAGTCAACCGCACCACGGATCCCCAGACAGTCTCCCACACTGGTACTAGCAAGGCCTTAAGCTGTGTAACTTCTGCGATCTGACGAGAGCAGGGACATCCAGCTTAGAATGGCCATTGACATTAAATGCTTTAATCCATAGTCCTTTTTAATCGATTGTGAAACAAAATCTAAACGACATAATAAAAATTCAAACGCACCACAGATTCCCAGACAGTCTCCCACACTGGTACTAGCGAGGCCTTAAGCTGTGTAACTTCTGCGATTTGACGAGAGCAGGCACATACAGCTTAGAATGGCCATTGACGTTAAATGCTTTAATCCATAGTCCTATTTAATCTATTGTGAAACAAAATCTAAACGACATAATAAAAAGTCAACCGCACCACGGATTCCCAGACAGTCTCCCACACTGGTACTAGCGAGGCGTTAAGCTGTGTAACTTCTGCGATCTAACGAGTGCAGGCACATTCAGCTTAGAATGGCCATTGACATTAAATGCTTTAATCCATAGTCCTTTTTAATCGATTGTGAAACAAAATCTAAACGACATAATAAAAAGTCAACCGCACCACGGATTCCCAGACACTCTCCCACACTGGTACTAGCGAGGGCTTAAGCTGTGTAACTTCTGCGATCTAACGAGAGCTGGCACATTCAGCTTAGAATTGAAATTGACATTAAATGCTTTAATCCATAGTCCTTTTTAATCGATTGTGAAACAAAATCTAAACGACATAATAAAAAGTCTACCGCACCACGGATTCCCAGACAGTCTCCCACACTGGTACTAGCGAGGCCTTAAGCTGTGTAACTTCTGCGATCTGACGAGAGCAGGGACATTCAGCTTAGAATGGACATTGACATTGAATGCTTTAATCCATAGTCCTTTTTAATCGATTGTGAAACAAAATCTAAACGACATAATAAAAATTCAACCGCACCACGGATTCCCAGACAGTCTCCAACGCTGGTACTAGCGAGGCCTTAAGCTGTGTAACTTCTGCGTTCTGACGAGAGCAGGCACATTCAGCTTAGAATGGCCATTGATGTTAAATGCTTTAATCCATAGTCCTATTTAATCTATTGTGAAACAAAATCTAAACGACATAATAAAAAGTCAACCGCACCACGGATTCCCAGACAGTCTCCCACACTGGTACTAGCGATGCCTTAAGCTGTGTAACTTCTGCGATCTGACGAGAGCAGGCACATTCAGCTTAGAATGGCCATTGACATTAAATGCTTTAATCCATAGTCCTCTTTAATCGATTGTGAAACAAAATCTAAACGACATAATAAAAAGTTAACCGCACCACGGATTCCCAGACAGTCTCCCACACTGGTACTAGCGAGGCCTTAAGCTGTGTAACTTCTGCGATCTGACGAGAGCAGGCACATTCAGCTTCGAATGGCCATTGACAATAAATGCTTTAATCCATAGTCCTTTTTAATCGATCGTGAAACAAAATCTAAACGACATAATAAAAAGTCAACCGCACCACGGATTCCCAGACAGTCTCCCACACTGGTACTAGCGAGGCCTTAAGCTGTGTAACTTCTGCGATCTAACGAGAGCAGGCACATTCAGCTTAGAATGGCCATTGACATTAAATGCTTTAATCCATAGTCCTGTTTAATCGATTGTGAAACAAAATCTAAACGACATAATAAAAAGTCAACCGCACCACGGATTCCCAGACAGTCTCCCACACTGGTACTAACGAGGCCTTAAGCTGTGTAACTTCTGCGATCTGACGAGAGCAGGCACATTCAGCTTAGAATGGCCATTGCCATTAAAAGCCTTAATCCATAGTCCTATTTAATCTATTGTGAAACAAAATCTAAACAACATAATAAAAAGTCAACCGCACCACGGATTCCCAGACAGTCTCCCACACTGGTACTAGCGAGGCCTTAAGCTGTGTAACTTCTGCGATCTGACGAGAGCAGGGACATTCAGCTTAGAATGGCCATTGACATTAAATGCTTAATCCATAGTCCTTTTAAATCGATTGTGAAACAAAATCTAAACGACATAATAAAAATTCAACCGCACCACGGATTCCCAGACAGTCTCCCACACTGGTACTAGCGAGGCCTTAAGCCGTGTAACTTCTGCGATCTGACGAGAGCAGGCACATTCAGCTTAGAATGGCCATTGCCGTTAAATGCTTTAATCCATAGTCCTATTTAATCTATTGTGAAAAAAAATCTAAACAACATAAAAAAAAGTCAACCGCACCACGGATTCCCAGACAGTCTCCCACACTGGTACTAGCAAGGCCTTAAGCTGTGTAACTTCTGCGATCTGACGAGAGCAGGGACATTCAGCTTAGAATGGCCATTGACATTAAATGCTTTAATCCATAGTCCTTTTTAATCGATTGTGAAACAAAATCTAAACGACATAATAAAAATTCAACCGCACCACGGATTCCCAGACAGTCTCCCACACTGGTACTCGCGAGGCCTTAAGCTGTGTAACTGCTGCGTTCTGACGAGAGCAGGCACATTCAGCTTAGAATGGCCATTGACGTTAAATGCTTTAATCCATAGTCCTATTTAATCTATTGTGAAACAAAATCTAAACGACATAATAAAAAGTCAACCGCACCACGGATTCCCAGACAGTCTCCCACACTGGTACTAGCGAGGCGTTAAGCTGTGTAACTTCTGCGATCTAACGAGTGCAGGCACATTCAGCTTAGAATGGCCATTGACATTAAATGCTTTAATCCATAGTCCTTTTTAATCGATTGTGAAACAAAATCTAAACGACATAATAAAAAGTCAACCGCACCACGGATTCCCAGACACTCTCCCACACTGGTACTAGCGAGGGCTTAAGCTGTGTAACTTCTGCGATCTAACGAGAGCTGGCACATTCAGCTTAGAATTGAAATTGACATTAAATGCTTTAATCCATAGTCCTTTTTAATCGATTGTGAAACAAAATCTAAACGACATAATAAAAAGTCTACCGCACCACGGATTCCCAGACAGTCTCCCACACTGGTACTAGCGAGGGCTTAAGCTGTGTAACTTCTGCGATCTGACGAGAGCAGGTACATTGAGCTTAGAATGGCCATTGACATTAAAAGCATTAATCCATAGTCCTATTTAATCTATTGTGAAACAAAATCTAAACAACATAATAAAAAGTTAACCGCACCACGGATTCCCAGACAGTCTCGAAAAATGGTACTAGCGAGGCCTTAAGCTGTGTAACTTCTGCGATCTGACGAGAGCAGGGACATTCAGCTTAGAATGGCCATTGACATTAAATGCTTTAATCCATAGTCCTTTTTAATCGATTGTGAAACAAAATCTAAACGACATAATAAAAATTCAACCGCACCACGGATTCCCAGACAGTCTCCAACGCTGGTACTAGCGAGGCCTTAAGCTGTGTAACTTCTGCGTTCTGACGAGAGCAGGCACATTCAGCTTAGAATGGCCATTGACGTTAAATGCTTTAATCCATAGTCCTATTTAATCTATTGTGAAACAAAATCTAAACGACATAATAAAAAGTCAACCGCACCACGGATTCCCAGACAGTCTCCCACACTGGTACTAGCGATGCCTTAAGCTGTGTAACTTCTGCGATCTGACGAGAGCAGGCACATTCAGCTTAGAATGGCCATTGACAATAAATGCTTTAATCCATAGTCCTCTTTAATCGATTGTGAAACAAAATCTAAACGACATAATAAAAAGTCAACCGCACCACGGATTCCCAGACAGTCTCCCACACTGGTACTAGCGAGGCCTTAAGCTGTGTAACTTCTGCGAACTGACGAGAGCAGGCACATTCAGCTTAGAATGGCCATTGACAATAAATGCTTTAATCCATAGTCCTTTTTAATCGATCGTGAAACAAAATCTAAACGACATAATAAAAAGTCAACCGCACCACGGATTCCCAGACAGTCTCCCACACTGGTACTAGCGAGGCCTTAAGCTGTGTAACTTCTGCGATCTGACGAGAGCAGGGACATTCAGCTTAGAATGGCCATTGACATTAAATGCTTTAATCCATAGTCCTTTTTAATCGATTGTGAAACAAAATCTAAACGACATAATAAAAATTCAACCGCACCACGGATTCCCAGACAGTCTCCCACACTGGTACTAGCGAGGCCTTAAGCCGTGTAACTTCTGCGATCTGACGAGAGCAGGCACATTCAGCTTAGAATGGACATTGCCGTTAAATGCTTTAATCCATAGTCCTATTTAATCTATTGTGAAACAAAATCTAAACAACATAAAAAAAAGTCAACCGCACCACGGATTCCCAGACAGTCTCCCACACTGGTACTAGCAAGGCCTTAAGCTGTGTAACTTCTGCGATCTGACGAGAGCAGGGACATTCAGCTTAGAATGGCCATTGACATTAAATGCTTTAATCCATAGTCCTTTTTAATCGATTGTGAAACAAAATCTAAACGACATAATAACAATTCAAACGCACCACGGATTCCCAGACAGTCTCCCACACTGGTACTAGCGAGGCCTTAAGCTGTGTAACTGCTGCGTTCTGACGAGAGCAGGCACATTCAGCTTAGAATGGCCATTGACGTTAAATGCTTTAATCCATAGTCCTATTTAATCTATTGTGAAACAAAATCTAAACGACATAATAAAAAGTCAACCGCACCACGGATTCCCAGACAGTCTCCCACACTGGTACTAGCGAGGCGTTAAGCTGTGTAACTTCTGCGATCTAACGAGTGCAGGCACATTCAGCTTAGAATGGCCATTGACATTAAATGCTTTAATCCATAGTCCTTTTTAATCGATTGTGAAACAAAATCTAAACGACATAATAAAAAGTCAACCGCACCACGGATTCCCAGACACTCTCCCACACTGGTACTAGCGAGGGCTTAAGCTGTGTAACTTCTGCGATCTAACGAGAGCTGGCACATTCAGCTTAGAATTGAAATTGACATTAAATGCTTTAATCCATAGTCCTTTTTAATCGATTGTGAAACAAAATCTAAACGACATAATAAAAAGTCTACCGCACCACGGATTCCGAGACAGTCTCCCACACTGGTACTAGCGAGGGCTTAAGCTGTGTAACTTCTGCGATCTGACGAGAGCAGGTACATTGAGCTTAGAATGGCCATTGACATTAAAAGCATTAATCCATAGTCCTATTTAATCTATTGTGAAACAAAATCTAAACAACATAATAAAAAGTTAACCGCACCACGGATTCCCAGACAGTCTCGAAAAATAGTACTAGCGAGGCCTTAAGCTGTGTAACTTCTGCGATCTGACGAGAGCAGGGACATTCAGCTTAGAATGGCCATTGACATTAAATGCTTTAATCCATAGTCCTTTTTAATCGATTGTGAAACAAAATCTAAACAACATAATAAAAATTCAACCGCACCACGGATTCCCAGACAGTCTCCAACGCTGGTACTAGCGAGGCCTTAAGCTGTGTAACTTCTGCGTTCTGACGAGAGCAGGCACATTCAGCTTAGAATGGCCATTGACGTTAAATGCTTTAATCCATAGTCCTATTTAATCTATTGTGAAACAAAATCTAAACGACATAATAAAAAGTCAACCGCACCACGGATTCCCAGACAGTCTCCCACACTGGTACTAGCGATGCCTTAAGCTGTGTAACTTCTGCGATCTGACGAGAGCAGGCACATTCAGCTTAGAATGGCCATTGACAATAAATGCTTTAATCCATAGTCCTCTTTAATCGATTGTGAAACAAAATCTAAACGACATAATAAAAAGTCAACCGCACCACGGATTCCCAGACAGTCTCCCACACTGGTACTAGCGAGGCCTTAAGCTGTGTAACTTCTGCGAACTGACGAGAGCAGGCACATTCAGCTTAGAATGGCCATTGACAATAAATGCTTTAATCCATAGTCCTTTTTAATCGATCGTGAAACAAAATCTAAACGACATAATAAAAAGTCAACCGCACCACGGATTCCCAGACAGTCTCCCACACTGGTACTAGCGAGGCCTTAAGCTGTGTAACTTCTGCGATCTGACGAGAGCAGGGACATTCAGCTTAGAATGGCCATTGACATTAAATGCTTTAATCCATAGTCCTTTTTAATCGATTGTGAAACAAAATCTAAACGACATAATAAAAATTCAACCGCACCACGGATTCCCAGACAGTCTCCCACACTGGTACTAGCGAGGCCTTAAGCCGTGTAACTTCTGCGATCTGACGAGAGCAGGCACATTCAGCTTAGAATGGCCATTGCCGTTAAATGCTTTAATCCATAGTCCTATTTAATCTATTGTGAAACAAAATCTAAACAACATAAAAAAAAGTCAACCGCACCACGGATTCCCAGACAGTCTCCCACACTGGTACTAGCAAGGCCTTAAGCTGTGTAACTTCTGCGATCTGACGAGAGCAGGGACATTCAGCTTAGAATGGCCATTGACATTAAATGCTTTAATCCATAGTCCTTTTTAATCGATTGTGAAACAAAATCTAAACGACATAATAACAATTCAACCGCACCACGGATTCCCAGACAGTCTCCCACACTGGTACTAGCGAGGCCTTAAGCTGTGTAACTGCTGCGTTCTGACGAGAGCAGGCACATTCAGCTTAGAATGGCCATTGACGTTAAATGCTTTAATCCATAGTCCTATTTAATCTATTGTGAAACAAAATCTAAACGACATAATAAAAAGTCAACCGCACCACGGATTCCCAGACAGTCTCCCACACTGGTACTAGCGAGGCGTTAAGCTGTGTAACTTCTGCGATCTAACGAGTGCAGGCGCATTCAGCTTAGAATGGCCATTGACATTAAATGCTTTAATCCATAGTCCTTTTTAATCGATTGTGAAACAAAATCTAAACGACATAATAAAAAGTCAACCGCACCACGGATTCCCAGACACTCTCCCACACTGGTACTAGCGAGGGCTTAAGCTGTGTAACTTCTGCGATCTAACGAGAGCTGGCACATTCAGCTTAGAATTGAAATTGACATTAAATGCTTTAATCCATAGTCCTTTTTAATCGATTGTGAAACAAAATCTAAACGACATAATAAAAAGTCTACCGCACCACGGATTCCCAGACAGTCTCCCACACTGGTACTAGCGAGGGCTTAAGCTGTGTAACTTCTGCGATCTGACGAGAGCAGGTACATTGAGCTTAGAATGGCCATTGACATTAAAAGCATTAATCCATAGTCCTATTTAATCTATTGTGAAACAAAATCTAAACAACATAATAAAAAGTTAACCGCACCACGGATTCCCAGACAGTCTCCCACACTGGTACTAGCGATGCCTTAAGCTGTGTAACTTCTGCGATCTGACGAGAGCAGGCACATTCAGCTTAGAATGGCCATTGACAATAAATGCTTTAATCCATAGTCCTCTTTAATCGATTGTGAAACACAATCTAAACGACATAATAAAAAGTCAACCGCACCACGGATTCCCAGACAGTCTCCCACACTGGTACTAGCGAGGCCTTAATCTGTGTAACTTCTGCGATCTGACGAGAGCAGGGACATTCAGCTTAGAATGGCCATTGACATAAAATGCTTTAATCCATAGTCCTTTTTAATCGATTGTGAAACAAAATCTAAACTACATAATAAAATTTCAACCGCACCACGTATTCCCAGACAGTCTCCCACACTGGTACTAGCGAGGCCTTAAGCTGTGTAACTTCTGCGATCTGACGAGAGCAGGCACATTCAGCTTAGAATGGCCATTGACGTTAAATGCTTTAATCCATAGTCCTATTTAATCTATTGTGAAACAAAATCTAAACGACATAATAAAAAGTCAACCACACCACGGATTCCCAGACAGTCTCCCACACTGGTACTAACGAGGCCTTAAGCTGTGTAACTTCTGCGATCTGACGAGAGCAGGCACATTCAGCTTAGAATGGCCATTGCCATTAAAAGCCTTAATCCATAGTCCTATTTAATCTATTGTGAAACAAAATCTAAACAACATAATAAAAAGACAACCGCACCACGGATTCCCAGACAGTCTCCCACACTGGTACTAGCGAGGCCTTAAGCTGTGTAACTTCTGCGATCTGACGAGAGCAGGCACATTCAGCTTAGAATGGCCATTGACAATAAATGCTTTAATCCATAGTCCTATTTAATCTATTGTGAAACAAAATCTAAACAACATAATAAAAAGTCAACCGCACCACGGATTCCCAGACAGTCTCCCACACTGGTACTAGCGAGACCTTAAGCTGTGTAACTTCTGCGATCTGACGAGAGCAGGGACATTCAGCTTAGAATGGCCATTGACATTAAATGCTTAATCCATAGTCCTTTTTAATCGATTGTGAAACAAAATCTAAACGACATAATGAAAATTCTACCGCACCACGGATTCCCAGACAGTCTCCAACACTGGTACTAGCGAGGCCTTAAGCTGTGTAACTTCTGCGTTCTGACGAGAGCAGGCACATTCAGCTTAGAATGGCCATTGACGTTAAATGCTTTAATCCATAGTCCTATTTAATCTATTGTGAAACAAAATCTAAACGACATAATAAAAAGTCAACCGCACCACGGATTCCCAGACAGTCTCCCACACTGGTACTAGCAAGGCCTTAAGCTGTGTAACTTCTGCGATCTGACGAGAGCAGGCACATTCAGCTTGGAATGGCCATTGACATTAAATGCTTTAATCCATAGTCCTTTTTAATTGATTGTGAAACAAAATCTAAACGACATAATAAAAAGTCAACCGCACCACGGATTCCCAGACAGTCTCCAACACTGGTACTAGCGAGGCCTTAAGCTGTGTAACTTCTGCGATCTGACGAGAGCAGGTACATTCAGCTTAGAATGGCCATTGACAATAAATGCTTTAATCCATAGTCCTTTTTAATCGATTGTGAAACAAAATCTAAACGACATAATAAAAAGTCAACCGCACCACGGATTCCCAGACAGTCTCCCACACTGGTACTAGCAAGGCCTTAAGCTGTGTAACTTCTGCGATCTGACGAGAGCAGGCACATTCAGCTTAGAATGGCCATTGACATTAAATGCTTTAATCCATAGTCCTTTTTAATTGATTGTGAAACAAAATCTAAACGACATAATAAAAAGTCAACCGCACCACGGATTCCCAGACAGTCTCCAACACTGGTACTAGCGAGGCCTTAAGCTGTGTAACTTCTGCGATCTGACGAGAGCAGGGACATTCAGCTTAGAATGGCCATTGACATTAAATGCTTTAATCCATAGTCCTTTTTAATCGATTGTGAAACAAAATCTAAACGACATAATAAAAATTCAACCGCACCACGGATTCCCAGACAGTCTCCCACACTGGTACTAGCGAGGCCTTAAGCTGTGTAACTTCTGCGATCTGACGAGAGCAGGCACATTCAGCTTAGAATGGCCATTGACGTTAAATGCTTTAATCCATAGTCCTATTTAATCTATTGTGAAACAAAATCTAAACGACATAATAAAAAGTCAACCACACCACGGATTCCCAGACAGTCTCCCACACTGGTACTAGCGAGGCGTTAAGCTGTGTAACTTCTGCGATCTAACGAGAGCAGGCACATTCAGCTTAGAATGGCCATTGACATTAAATGCTTTAATCCATAGTCCTTTTTAATCGATTGTGAAACAAAATCTAAACGACATAATAAAAAGTCAACCGCACCACGGATTCCCAGACAGTCTCCCACACTGGTACTAACGAGGCCTTAAGCTGTGTAACTTCTGCGATCTGACGAGAGCAGGCACATTCAGCTTAGAATGGCCATTGCCATTAAAAGCCTTAATCCATAGTCCTATTTAATCTATTGTGAAACAAAATCTAAACAACATAATAAAAAGTCAACCGCACCACGGATTCCCAGACAGTCTCCCACACTAGTAATAGCGAGGCCTTAAGCTGTGTAACTTCTGCGATCTGACGAGAGCAGGCACATTCAGCTTAGAATGGCCATTTACATTAAATGCTTTAATCCATAGTCCTTTTTAATCGATTGTGAAACAAAATCTAAACGACATAATAAAAAGTCGACCGCACCACGGATTCCCAGACAGTCTCCCACACTGGTACTAACGAGGCCTTAAGCTGTGTAACTTCTGCGATCCGACGAGAGCAGGCACATTCAGCTTAGAATGGCCATTGCCATTTAAAGCCTTAATCCATAGTCCTATTTAATCTATTGTGAAACAAAATCTAAACAACATAATAAAAAGTCAACCGCACCACGGATTCCCAGACAGTCTCCCACACTGGTACTAGCAAGGCCTTAAGCTGTGTAACTTCTGCGATCTGACGAAAGCAGGGACATTCAGCTTAGAATGGCCATTGACATTAAATGCTTTAATCCATAGTCCTTTTTAATCGATTGTGAAACAAAATCTAAACGACATAATAAAGATTCTACCGCACCACGGATTCCCAGACAGTCTCCCACACTGGTATTAGCAAGGCCTTAAGCTGTGTAACTTCTGCGATCTGACGAGAGCAGGCACATTCAGCTTAGAATGGCCATTGACATTAAATGCTTTAATCCATAGTCCTTTTTAATTGATTGTGAAACAAAATCTAAACGACATAATAAAAAGTCAACCGCACCACGGATTCCCAGACAGTCTCCAACACTGGTACTAGCGAGGCCTTAAGCTGTGTAACTTCTGCGATCTGACGAGAGCAGGCACATTCAGCTTAGAATGGCCATTGACAATAAATGCTTTAATCCATAGTCCTTTTTAATCGATTGTGAAACAAAATCTAAACGACATAATAAAAAGTCAACCGCACCACGGATTCCCAGACAGTCTCCCACACTGGTACTAGCGAGGCCTTAAGCTGTGTAACTTCTGCGATCTGACGAGAGCAGGTACATTCAGCTTAGAATGGCCATTGACAATAAATGCTTTAATCCATAGTCCTTTTTAATCGATTGTGAAACAAAATCTAAACGACATAATAAAAAGTCAACCGCACCACGGATTCCCAGACAGTCTCCCACACTGGTACTAGCAAGGCCTTAAGCTGTGTAACTTCTGCGATCTGACGAGAGCAGGCACATTCAGCTTAGAATGGCCATTGACATTAAATGCTTTAATCCATAGTCCTTTTTAATTGATTGTGAAACAAAATCTAAACGACATAATAAAAAGTCAACCGCACCACGGATTCCCAGACAGTCTCCAACACTGGTACTAGCGAGGCCTTAAGCTGTGTAACTTCTGCGATCTGACGAGAGCAGGGACATTCAGCTTAGAATGGCCATTGACATTAAATGCTTTAATCCATAGTCCTTTTTAATCGATTGTGAAACAAAATCTAAACGACATAATAAAAATTCAACCGCACCACGGATTCCCAGACAGTCTCCCACACTGGTACTAGCGAGGCCTTAAGCTGTGTAACTTCTGCGATCTGACGAGAGCAGGCACATTCAGCTTAGAATGGCCATTGACGTTAAATGCTTTAATCCATAGTCCTATTTAATCTATTGTGAAACAAAATCTAAACGACATAATAAAAAGTCAACCACACCACGGATTCCCAGACAGTCTCCCACACTGGTACTAGCGAGGCGTTAAGCTGTGTAACTTCTGCGATCTAACGAGAGCAGGCACATTCAGCTTAGAATGGCCATTGACATTAAATGCTTTAATCCATAGTCCTTTTTAATCGATTGTGAAACAAAATCTAAACGACATAATAAAAAGTCAACCGCACCACGGATTCCCAGACAGTCTCCCACACTGGTACTAACGAGGCCTTAAGCTGTGTAACTTCTGCGATCTGACGAGAGCAGGCACATTCAGCTTAGAATGGCCATTGCCATTAAAAGCCTTAATCCATAGTCCTATTTAATCTATTGTGAAACAAAATCTAAACAACATAATAAAAAGTCAACCGCACCACGGATTCCCAGACAGTCTCCCACACTAGTAATAGCGAGGCCTTAAGCTGTGTAACTTCTGCGATCTGACGAGAGCAGGCACATTCAGCTTAGAATGGCCATTTACATTAAATGCTTTAATCCATAGTCCTTTTTAATCGATTGTGAAACAAAATCTAAACGACATAATAAAAAGTCGACCGCACCACGGATTCCCAGACAGTCTCCCACACTGGTACTAACGAGGCCTTAAGCTGTGTAACTTCTGCGATCCGACGAGAGCAGGCACATTCAGCTTAGAATGGCCATTGCCATTTAAAGCCTTAATCCATAGTCCTATTTAATCTATTGTGAAACAAAATCTAAACAACATAATAAAAAGTCAACCGCACCACGGATTCCCAGACAGTCTCCCACACTGGTACTAGCAAGGCCTTAAGCTGTGTAACTTCTGCGATCTGACGAAAGCAGGGACATTCAGCTTAGAATGGCCATTGACATTAAATGCTTTAATCCATAGTCCTTTTTAATCGATTGTGAAACAAAATCTAAACGACATAATAAAGATTCTACCGCACCACGGATTCCCAGACAGTCTCCCACACTGGTATTAGCAAGGCCTTAAGCTGTGTAACTTCTGCGATCTGACGAGAGCAGGCACATTCAGCTTAGAATGGCCATTGACATTAAATGCTTTAATCCATAGTCCTTTTTAATCGATTGTGAAACAAAATCTAAACGACATAATAAAAAGTCAACCGCACCACGGATTCCCAGACAGTCTCCAACACTGGTACTAGCGAGGCCTTAAGCTGTGTAACTTCTGCGATCTGACGAGAGCAGGCACATTCAGCTTAGAATGGCCATTGACAATAAATGCTTTAATCCATAGTCCTTTTTAATCGATTGTGAAACAAAATCTAAACGACATAATAAAAAGTCAACCGCACCACGGATTCCCAGACAGTCTCCCACACTGGTACTAGCGAGGCGTTAAGCTGTGTAACTTCTGCGATCTAACGAGAACAGGCACATTCAGCTTAGAATGGCCATTGACATTAAATGCTTTAATCCATAGTCCTTTTTAATCGATTGTGAAACAAAATCTAAACGACATAATAAAAAGTCAACCGCACCACGGATTCCCAGACAGTCTCCCACACTAGTACTAACGAGGCCTCAAGCTGTGTAACTTCTGCGATCTGACGAGAGGAGGCACATTCAGCTTAGAATGGCCATTGCCATTAAAAGCCTTAATCCATAGTCCTATTTAATCTATTGTGAAACAAAATCTAAACAACATAATAAAAAGTCAACCGCACCACGGATTCCCAGACAGTCTCCCACACTGGTACTAGCGAGGCCTTAAGCTGTGTAACTTCTGCGATCTGACGAGAGCAGGCACATTGAGCTTAGAATGGCCATTGCCATTAAAAGCCTTAATCCATAGTCCTATTTAATCTATTGTGAAACAAAATCTAAACAACATAATAAAAAGTCAACCGCACCACGGATTCCCAGACAGTCTCCCACACTAGTACTAGCGAGGCCTTAAGCTGTGTAACTTCTGCGATCTGACGAGAGCAGGCACATTCAGCTTAGAATGGCCATTGACATTAAATGCTTAATCCATAGTCCTTTTTAATCGATTGTGAAACAAAATCTAAACGACATAATAAAAATTCTACCGCACCACGGATTCCCAGACAGTCTCCAACACTGGTACTAGCAAGGCCTTAAGCTGTGTAACTACTGCGATCCGACGAGAGCAGGCACATTCAGCTTAGAATGGCCATTGACATTAAATGTTTTAATCCATAGTCCTTTTTAATTGATTGTGAAACAAAATCTAAACGACATAATAAAAAGTCAACCGCACCACGGATTCCCAGACAGTCTCCCACACTGGTACTAGCGAGGCCTTAAGCTGTGTAACTTTTGCGATCTGACGAGAGCAGGCACATTCAGCTTAGAATGGCCATTGACAATAAATGCTTTAATCCATAGTCCTTTTTAATCGATTGTGAAACAAAATCTAAACGACATAATAAAAAGTCAACCGCACCACGGATTCCCAGACAGTCTCCCACACTGGTACTAGCGAGGCCTTAAGCTGTGTAATTTCTGCGATCTGACGAGAGCAGGGACATTCAGCTTAGAATGGCCATTGACATTAAATGCTTTAATCCATAGTCCTTTTTAATCGATTGTGAAACAAAATCTAAACGACATAATAAAAATTCAACCGCACCACGGATTCCCAGACAGTCTCCCACACTGATACTAGCGAGGCCTTAAGCTGTGTAACTTCTGCGATCTGACGAGAGCAGGAACATTCAGCTTAGAATGGCCATTGACGTTAAATGCTTTAATCCATAGTCCTATTTAATCTATTGTGAAACTAAATCTTAACGACATAATAAAAAGTCAACCACACCACGGATTCCCAGACAGTCTCCCACACTGGTACTAGTGAGGCGTTAAGCTGTGTAACTTCTGCGATCTAACGAGAGCAGGCACATTCAGCTTAGAATTGCCATTGACATTAAATGCTTTAATCCATAGTCCTTTTTAATCGATTGTGAAACAAAATCTAAACGACATAATAAAAAGACAACCGCACCACGGATTCCCAGACAGTCTCCCACACTGGTACTAGCGAGGCCTTAAGCTGTGTAACTTCTGCGATCTGACGAGAGCAGGCACATTCAGCTTAGAATGGCCATTGACGTTATATGCTTTAATCCATAGTCCTATTTAATCTATTGTGAAACAAAATCTAAACGACATAATAAGAAGTCATCCGCACCACGGATTCCCAGACAGTCTCCCACACTGGTACTAGCGAGGCCTTAAGCTGTGTAACTTCTGCGATCTGACGAGAGCAGGCACATTCAGCTTAGAATGGCCATAGACATTAAATGCTTTAATCCATAGTCCTTTTTAATCGATTGTGAAACAAAATCTAAACGACATAATAAAAAGTCAACCGCACCACAGATTCCCAGACAGTCTCACACACTAGTACTAGCGAGGCCTTAAGCTGTGTAACTTCTGCGATCTGACAAGGGCAGGGACATTCAGCTTAGAATGGCCATTGACATCAAATGCTTTAATCCATAGTCCTTTTTAATCGATTGTGAAACAAAATCTAAACGACATAATAAAAATTCAACCGCACCACGGATTCCCAGACAGTCTCCCACACTGGTACTAGCGAGGCCTTAAGCTGTGTAACTTCTGCGATCTGACGAGAGCAGGCACATTCAGCTTAGAATGGCCATTGACGTTAAATGCTTTAATCCATAGTCCTATTTAATCTATTGTGAAACAAAATGTAAACGACATAATAAAAAGTCAACCGCACCACGGATTCCCAGACAGTCTCCCACACTGGTACTAGCGAGGCGTTAAGCTGTGTAACTTCTGCGATCTAACGAGAGCAGGCACATTCAGCTTAGAATGGCCATTGACATTAAATGCTTTAATCCATAGTCCTTTTTAATCGATTGTGAAACAAAATCTAAACGACATAATAAAAAGTCAACCGCACCACGGATTCCCAGACAGTCTCCCACACTGGTACTAGCGAGGCCTTAAGCTGTGTAACTTCTGCGATCTGACGAGAGCAGGCACATTCAGCTTAGAATGGCCATTGACATTAAAAGCCTTAATCCATAGTCCTATTTAATTTATTGTGAAACAAAATCTAAACAACATAATAAAAAGTCAACCGCACCACGGATTCCCAGACAGTTTCCCACACTGGTACTAGCGAGGCCTTAAGCTGTGTAACTTCTGCCTTCTAACTAGAGCAGGCACATTCAGCTTAGAATGGCCATTGACATTAAATGCTTTAATCCATAGTCCTTTTTAATCGATTGTGAAACAAAATCTAAACGACATAATAAAAAGACAACCGCACCACGGATTCCCAGACAGTCTCCCACACTGGTACTAGCGAGGCCTTAAGCTGTGTAACTTCTGCGATCTGACGAGAGCAGGCACATTCAGCTTAGAATGGCCATTGACGTTAAATGCTTTAATCCATAGTCCTATTTAATCTATTGTGAAACAAAATCTAAACGACATAATAAGAAGTCAACCGCACCACGGATTCCCAGACAGTCTCCCACACTGGTACTAGCGAGGCCTTAAGCTGTGTAACTTCTGCGATCTGACGAGAGCAGGCACATACAGCTTAGAATGGCCATTGACATTAAAAGCCTTAATCCATAGTCCTATTTAATTTATTGTGAAACAAAATCTAAACAACATAATAAAAAGTCAACCGCACCACGGATTCCCAGACAGTCTCTCACACTGGTACTAGCGAGGCCTTAAGCTGTGTAACTTCTGCGATCTGACGAGAGCAGGGACATTCAGCTTAGAATGGCCATTGACATTCAATGCTTTAATACATAGTCCTTTTTAATCGATTGTGAAACAAAATCTAAACGACATAATAAAAATTCAACCGCACCACGGATTCCCAGACAGTTTCCCACACTGGTACTAGCGAGGCCTTAAGCTGTGTAACTTCTGCGTTCTGACTAGAGCAGGCACATTCAGCTTAGAATGGCCATTGACATTAAATGCTTTAATCCATAGTCCTTTTTAATCGATTGTGAAACAAAATCTAAACGACATAATAAAAAGTCAACCGCACCACGGATTCCAAGACAGTCTCCCACACTGGTACTAGCGAGGCCTTAAGCTGTGTAACTTCTGCAGTCTGACGAGAGCAGGCACATTCAGCTTAGAATGGCCATTGGCATTAAATGCTTTAATCCATAGTCCTTTTTAATCGATTGTGAAACAAAATCTAAACAACATAATAAAAAGTCAACCGCACCACGGATTCCCAGACAGTCTCCCTCACTGGTACTAGCAAGGCCTTAAGCTGTGTAACTTCTGCGATCTGACGAGAGCAGGGACATTCAGCTTAGAATGGCCATTGACATTAAATGCTTTAATCCATAGTCCTTTTTAATCGATTGTGAAACAAAATCTAAACGACATAATAAAAATTCAACCGCACCATAGATTCCCAGACAGTCTCCCACACTGGTACTAGCGAGGCCTTAAGCTGTGTAACTTCTGCGATCTGACGAGAGCAGGCACATTCAGTTTAGAATGGCCATTGACGTTAAATGCTTTAATCCATAGTCCTATTTAATCTATTGTGAAACAAAATCTAAACGACATAATAAAAAGTCAACCGCACCACGGATTCCCAGACAGTCTCCCACACTGGTACTAGCAAGGCGTTAAGCTGTGTAACTTCTGCGATCTAACGAGAGCAGGCACATTCAGCTTAGAATGGCCACTGACATTAAATGCTTTAATCCATAGTCCTTTTTAATCGATTGTGAAACAAAATCTAAACAACATAATAAAAAGTCAACCGCACCACGGATTCCCAGACACTCTCCCACACTGGTACTAGCGAGGGCTTAAGCTGTGTAACTTCTGCGATCTAACGAGAGCAGGCACATTCAGCTTAGAATTGCCATTGACATTAAATGCATTAATCCATAGTCCTTTTTAATCGATTGTGAAACAAAATCTAAACGACATAATAAAAAGTCTACCGCACCACGGATTCCCAGACAGTCTCCCACACTGGTACTAGCGAGGCCTTAAGCTGTGTAACTTCTGCGTTCGGACGAGAGCAGGAACATTCAGCTTAGAATGGCCATTGACGTTAAATGCTTTAATCCATAGTCCTATTTAATCTATTGTGAAACAAAATCTAAACGACATAATAAAAAGTCAACCGCACCACGGATTCCCAGACAGTCTCCCACACTGGTACTAGCGAGGCCTTAAGCTGTGTAACTTCTGCGATCTGACGAGAGCAGGCACATTCAGCTTAGAATGGCCATTGACATTAAATGCTTTAACCCCTTCGCGCTCAGGTCAGTAATAGTACGTCCTGCTAAGTAGAACGTTCGCGCTCAGGTCAGTACTATTACTGACCTGAGTAAACACGGCGCCATCTTTCCCCGGCGCGTGTCTGAGCTGTGATACCTGCTGTTTCCGACAGCAGGCTATCACAGCTTAGTGTGCAGGGACCGATCGCGGTGGTCCCCGCCGATTAACCCCTTAGAAGCCGCGTTCAATAGCGATCGCGGCTTCTTAGGGGTTAAGCTGCCATCGCCGGCCTGCTACACGATAGCGGGCCGTGATGGCTACTATGGCAACCAGAATCCTAACAATGGACTCTGGCTACGCCATCGACGGAAGCCTAGTGGGTCCCGACAAAATCAGGACCCACTATGCTTGCTGTCAGCGAACAGCTGACAGCTCTAATACGCTGCACTACGCATGTAGTGCAGTGTATTAGAATAGCGATCAGAGCCTCCTGCTCTCATGTCCCCTAGTGGGACAAAGTAAAAAAAGTGTGAAAAAGTAAAAAAAAGTTGTGTAAAAATAAGAAAATAAAAGATTTAAAAGTAATAAAAGTAAAAGTCCCCCTTTTTCCCTTATCAGTTCTTTATTATTAATAAAAATATATAAATAAACAAATAAACTATACATAATTGGTATCGCCGCGTCCGTAACGTCCTGAACTACAAAACGATGTCATTATTTATCCCGCGCGGTGAACGCCGTAAGAGAAAATAATAATAAACCGTACCACAATCACAATTCTTTGGTCACTTCACCTCCCAAAAAATGGAATAAAAAGAGATCAAAAAGTCGAATGTACCTAAAAATTGTACTGATCGAAACTACAGTTCGTTACGCAAAAAATAAGTCCTCGCACGGCTTTCCTGATGGAAAAATAAAACAGTTATGGCTCTTAGAATAAGGGAACAGAAAAAATAAATTATATTTTACAAAATGTATTTTATTGTGCAAACGACATAAGACATAAAAAAAAACTATAAACATCTGGTATCGCCGTAATCGTATCGCCCCGCAGAATAAAGTGAATATGTCATTTATAGCGCACGGTGAACGCTGTAAAAAAAATGGAATAAAAAACAATAGTAAAATTGCTGTTTTTTTAGTCACCACGCCACCTAAAAATAGAATAAAAACTGATCAAAAAGCCGCATGCACCCCATGAAAACTACAATGGATTCCTCAAGGGGTCTAGTTTCCAAAAAGGGGTCACTTTTGGGGGGTTTCCACTGTTTTAGCACCACAAGACCTCTTCAAACCGGACATGGTGCCTAATAAATTAAATTAAATTAATTAAATGTCACCTCTACTTTGCTCTAAATTCCTGTGAAACGCCTAAAGGGTTAATAAACTTTTTAAATGCTGTTGTGAATACTTTGAGGGGTCTAGTTTCTGAAATGGGGTGTTTGATAAGGGTGTCTAATATATGGGCCCCTCAAAGCAACTTCAGAACTGAGCTGGAAACTAAAAAATAAAATAAAAATGAGGCAATACTTCGCTTCTTACATTATACTGATAATGAGCCGTGCCCACCCCGAGATGACCCCAGTTTTGACCGTTTGTATAAACGGAGACCCCTATTAGACCGTTTCAGTGCCCGGTTTTCCCAGCATTCACCCCCGAGAAGTGTATTTCTATAGATGAATCCCTGGTACATTTGAAAGGGAGGCTTCAATTCCGCGAGTACCTGCCGTGTAAGAGGGCAAGGTATGGCGTGAAGATGTATAAGCTGCGAGAGTGCATCAGGGTATACCTACAAATTTAGGATATATGAAGGGAAGGACACCAGTTCTCAGCCCCCAGAATGCCCCCCCTTACTGGGAGTTAATACAAAAATTGTGTGGGATTTGGTGCACCCACTGCTGGACCAGGGTTACCACCTCTACCTGGATAATTTTTATACCAGCGTCCCACTCTTCAACTGCCTCGCTTCCAGAAGTCCTGCGGCATGCGCCACTGCTAGAAGAAATCTGAGAGGCCTCCCTAAGACTCTGCTTGGGCAAACACTCAGAAGGGGTGAGAGCAGGGCACAATCTAGCAGCAACATATTGTGTGTCAAGTACAAGACCAGGGAGATGCCACACCAGTACCCATGTACCTGTACGAGGTACCAGTACAGGGACCCCCAAACTAGACTGCATCCTGGACTACAATAGGTACATGGGAGGGGTGGACTTGTCAGATCAAGTCCTGAAGCCTTACAGTACTTCTGGAAGCGGGGCCACAGGCATCGTACCAGGGCAACACTTTTTAGGAGAAGTTCCCCAAACTGGCAAGAAGGGAAAAAGTCAAAAGAGGTGCAGAGTCTGCTATAAGAGGGGGATAAGGAAGGACACAATATATCAATGTGACACGTGTCCCGAAAAACCAGAGCTCTGTATGAAAGAGTGTTTTCAAATTTATCATCCATCCCTTTATTTTTAATTTACCCCAGTTTTACTCGCTCTGATCCACTTCGCACAGCTTACCCATCCTCATCTTTCCCCTCTGAGCCCTGCTGTATGCCCAGGCAGCTGATAACAGCCACATGTAGGGTATTGCCGTACCCGGGAGAGCCAACATTACAGTTTATGGGGTGTAGGTCTCCGGTGGCACATGCTGGGCACAATATATCGGACACTGACATGGCATATATATAGAAAATTGCAAATCTCACTCTGCACCATCTGCTGCGCATTATCTTTTACACAATACCTGTGGGGTCAAAATGCTCACTACACCTCTAGATGAATTCCTTAAGGGGTGTCGTTTTTAAAACGGGGTCACTTCTCGGGGGTTTCAACTGTACTGATACCTCAGGGGCTTCTGCACACACGACTTAGCACCAGAAAATTCCCAGTAGGCCACATGGTGGTCCTTTCCTTCTGAGCCCTCCCATGGGCCCAAACGGCAGTTTATCACCACAAATAGGGTATTGCCACACTCAGGACAAATTGGGCAACAAAATGCGGTATTTTATTCCTTGTGAAAATAAGAAATTTTGAGCCAAAACTACCTCTTATTGGAAAAAATAATTTTTTTTTTAATTCACAGTCCAATTCAAATAAATTCTGTGAAAAAACTGTGGGGTCTAAATGGTCACAACACCCATAAATAAATTCTTTGAGGGGTGTAGTTTCCAAAATGGGGTGACTTCTGGTGGGTTTCCATTGCTTTGATACCTTTGGGGCTCTGCAAATGCGACATGGCACCCAAAAACCAATCCAGCAAAATCTGGGCTCCAAAGAACACATAGCGCTCCTTTCCTTCTGAGGCCTCCCATGGGCCCAAACGGCAGTTTATCACCACAAATGGGGTATTGCCGCACTCAGGACAAATTGGGCAACAAATTGGGGTATTTTATTCCTTGTGAAAATAAGAAATTTTGAGCCAAAACTACCTCTTATTGGAAAAAATGTAATTTTTTTGAATTCACAGCCCAATTCAAATAAATTCTGTGAAAAAACTGTGGAGTCTAAATGGTCACAACACCCATAAATGAATTCCTTGAGGGGTGTAGTTTCCAAAATGGGGTCACTTCTGGTGGGTTTCCATTGCTTTGATACCTTTGGGGCTCTGCAAATGCGACATGGCACCCGAAAACCAATCCAGCAAAATCTCTGCTCCAAAGAACACATAGCGCTCCTTTCCTTCTAATACCTCCCATGGGCCCAAACGGCAGTTTATGGGCACAAATAGGGTATTGCCGCACTCAGGACAAATTTGGCAACAAAATGGGGTATTTTATTCGTTGTGAAAATAAGACATTTTGAGCCAAAACTACATCTTATTGGAAAAAAGTTTTTCTTTTTAAATTCACAGCCCAATTCAAATAAGTTCTGTGAAAAAACTGTGGGGTCTAAATGGTCACAACACCCATAAATAAATTCCTTGAGGGGTTTTGTTTCCAAAATGGGGTCACTTTTGGTGGGTTTCCATTGCTTTGATACCTCTGAGGCTCTGCAAATGCAACATGGCACCCGAAAACCAATACAGCAAAATCTGGACTCCAACAAACACATAGCGCTCCTTTCCTTCTGAGCCCTCCCATGGGCCCAAACGGCAGTTTATCACCACAAATGGGGTATTGCCGCACTCAGGACAAATTGGGCAACAAAATGGGGCATTTTGTTCCCTGTGAAAATAAGAAATTCTGATCAAAAATGACATCTTATTGGAAAAATTGTCATTCTTTTAATTTCACAGCCCAATTCAAATACGCGCTGTGAAAAAACTACGGGGTCAAAATGGTAACAATAACCATAAATTAATTCCTTGAGGGGTGCAGTTTCCAAAATGGGGTCAGTTTTGGGGGATTCCTACTGTTTTGGCACCTCAACACCTCTCCAAACCTGGCATGCTGCCTAAAATATATGCTAATAAAAAAGCACCACCAAAATGCACTAGGTGCTTCTTTGCTTCTGGGGCTTGTGTTTTATTCCACGAGCGCACTAGAGCCACATGTGGGACATTTCTAAAAACTGAAGAATCTGGACAATACATATTTAGTTGTGTTTCTCTGGTAAAACCTTCTTTGTTACAGAAAAAAAATAGAATAAAATTGAAATTCAGAAATAAAAACGAAATTTGCAAATTTCACCTCCACTTTGCTTTAATTCCTGTGAAATTCCTGAAGGGTTAAAAAACTTTCTAAATGCTGTTTTGAATACTTTGAAGGGTCTAGTTTTTAAAATGGGGTGCTTTATGGGGGTTTCTAATACATAGGCCCCTCAAAGCCACTTCAGAACTGAACAGGTACCTTAAAAAAAAGGCTTTTGAAATTTTCTTAAAAATATGAGAAATTGCTGTTTATGTTCTAAGCCTTGTAACGTCCAAGAAAAATAAAATAATGTTCTAAAAACGATGCTAATCTAAAGTAGACATATGGGAAATGTGAACTAGTAACTATTTTGGGTGGTATAACCGTCTGTTTTTCAAGCAGATGCATTTAAATTCTGAAAAATGCTATTTTTTCTAAATTTTCTCTAAATTTTGCAATTTTTCTCAAATAAAGACTGAATATATCGACCAAATTTTACCACGAACATGAAGCCCAAAGTGTCACGAGAAAACAATCTCGGAATCGCTTGCATAGGTTTAAGCATTCCGACGTTATTACCACATAAAGTGAAATATGTCAGATTTGAAAAATGGGCTCTGAGCCTTAAGGCCCAAACTAGGCTGCGTCCTTAAGGGGTTAATCCATAGTCCTTTTTAATCGATTGTAAAACAAAATCTAAACGACATAATAAAAAGTCAACCGCACCACGGATTCCCAGACAGTCTCCCACACTGGTACTAGCGAGGCCTTAAGCTGTGTAACTTCTGCAATCTGATGAGAGCAGGGACATTCAGCTTAGAATGGCCATTGACATTAAATGCTTTAATCCATAGTCCTTTTTAATCGATTGTGAAACAAAATCTAAACGACATAATAAAAAGACAACCGCACCACGGATTCCCAGACAGTCTCCCACACTGGTACTAGCGAGGCCTTAAGCTGTGTAACTTCTGCGATCTGACGAGAGCAGGCACATTCAGCTTAGAATGGCCATTGACATTATATGCTTTAATCCATAGTCCTATTTAATCTATTGTGAAACAAAATCTAAACGACATAATAAGAAGTCAACCGCACCACGGATTCCCAGACAGTCTCCCACACTGGTACTAGCGAGGCCTTAAGCTGTGTAACTTCTGCGATCTGACGAGAGCAGGCACATTCAGCTTAGAATGGCCATAGACATTAAATGCTTTAATCCATAGTCCTTTTTAATCGATTGTGAAACAAAATCTAAACGACATAATAAAAAGGCAACCGCACCACAGATTCCCAGACAGTCTCACACACTGGTACTAGCGAGGCCTTAAGCTGTGTAACTTCTGCGATCTGACGAGGGCAGGGACATTCAGCTTAGAATGGCCATTGACATCAAATGCTTTAATCCATAGTCCTTTTTAATCGATTGTGAAACAAAATCTAAACGACATAATAAAAATTCAACCGCACCACGGATTCCCAGACAGTCTCCCACACTGGTACTAGCGAGGCCTTAAGCTGTGTAACTTCTGCGATCTGACGAGAGCAGGCACATTCAGCTTAGAATGGCCATTGACGTTAAATGCTTTAATCCATAGTCCTATTTAATCTATTGTGAAACACAATGTAAACGACATAATAAAAAGTCAACCGCACCACGGATTCCTAGACAGTCTCCCACACTGGTACTAGCGAGGCGTTAAGCTGTGTAATTTCTGCGATCTAACGAGAGCAGGCACATTCAGCTTAGAATGGCCATTGACATTAAATGCTTTAATCCATAGTCCTTTTTAATCGATTGTGAAACAAAATCTAAACGACATAATAAAAAGTCAACCGCACCACGGATTCCCAGACAGTCTCCCACACTGGTACTAGCGAGGCCTTAAGCTGTGTAACTTCTGCGATCTGACGAGAGCAGGCACATTCAGCTTAGAATGGCCATTGACATTAAAAGCCTTAATCCATAGTCCTATTTAATTTATTGTGAAACAAAATCTAAACAACATAATAAAAAGTCAACCGCACCACGGATTCCCAGACAGTTTCCCACACTGGTACTAGCGAGGCCTTAAGCTGTGTAACTTCTGCCTTCTGACTAGAGCAGGCACATTCAGCTTAGAATGGCCATTGACATTAAATGCTTTAATCCATAGTCCTTTTTAATCGATTGTGAAACAAAATCTAAACGACATAATAAAAAGACAACCGCACCACGGATTCCCAGACAGTCTCCCACACTGGTACTAGCGAGGCCTTAAGCTGTGTAACTTCTGCGATCTGACGAGAGCAGGCACATTCAGCTTAGAATGGCCATTGACGTTAAATGCTTTAATCCATAGTCCTATTTAATCTATTGTGAAACAAAATCTAAACGACATAATAAGAAGTCAACCGCACCACGGATTCCCAGACAGTCTCCCACACTGGTACTAGCGAGGCCTTAAGCTGTGTAACTTCTGCGATCTGACGAGAGCAGGCACATTCAGCTTAGAATGGCCATAGACATTAAATGCTTTAATCCATAGTCCTTTTTAATCGATTGTGAAACAAAATCTAAACGACATAATAAAAAGTCAACCGCACCACAGATTCCCAGACAGTCTCCCACACTGGTACTAGCGAGGCCTTAAGCTGTGTAACTTCTGCGATCTGACGAGGGCAGGCACATTCAGCTTAGAATGGCCATTGACATTAAATGCTTTAATCCATAGTCCTTTTTAATCGATTGTGAAACAAAATCTAAACGACATAATAAAAAGACAACCGCACCACGGATTCCCAGACAGTCTCCCACACTGGTACTAGCGAGGCCTTAAGCTGTGTAACTTCTGCGATCTGACGAGAGCAGGCACATTCAGCTTAGAATGGCCATTGACGTTAAATGCTTTAATCCATAGTCCTATTTAATCTATTGTGAAACAAAATCTAAACGACATAATAAGAAGTCAACCGCACCACGGATTCCCAGACAGTCTCCCACACTGGTACTAGCGAGGCCTTAAGCTGTGTAACTTCTGCGATCTGACGAGAGCAGGCACATTCAGCTTAGAATGGCCATAGACATTAAATGCTTTAATCCATAGTCCTTTTTAATCGATTGTGAAACAAAATCTAAACGACATAATAAAAAGTCAACCGCACCACAGATTCCCAGACAGTCTCCCACACTGGTACTAGCGAGGCCTTAAGCTGTGTAACTTCTGCGATCTGACGAGGGCAGGGACATTCAGCTTAGAATGGCCATTGACATCAAATACTTTAATCCATAGTCCTTTTTAATCGATTGTGAAACAAAATCTAAACGACATAATAAAAATTCAACCGCACCACGGATTCCCAGACAGTCTCCCACACTGGTACTAGCGAGGCCTTAAGCTGTGTAACTTCTGCGATCTGACGAGAGCAGGCACATTCAGCTTAGAATGGCCATTGACGTTAAATGCTTTAATCCATAGTCCTATTTAATCTATTGTGAAACAAAATGTAAACGACATAATAAAAAGTCAACCGCACCACGGATTCCCAGACAGTCTCCCACACTGGTACTAGCGAGGCCTTAAGCTGTGTAACTTCTGCGATCTGACGAGAGCAGGCACATTCAGCTTAGAATGGCCATTGACATTAAAAGCCTTAATCCATAGTCCTATTTAATTTATTGTGAAACAAAATCTAAACAACATAATAAAAAGTCAACCGCACCACGGATTCCCAGACAGTCTCTCACACTGGTACTAGCGAGGCCTTAAGCTGTGTAACTTCTGCGATCTGACGAGAGCAGGGACATTCAGCTTAGAATGGCCATTGACATTAAATGCTTTAATACATAGTCCTTTTTAATCGATTGTGAAACAAAATCTAAACGACATAATAAAAATTCAACCGCACCACGGATTCCCAGACAGTTTCCCACACTGGTACTAGCGAGGCCTTAAGCTGTGTAACTTCTGCGTTCTGACTAGAGCAGGCACATTCAGCTTAGAATGGCCATTGACATTAAATGCTTTAATCCATAGTCCTTTTTAATCGATTGTGAAACAAAATCTAAACGACATAATAAAAAGTCAACCGCACCACGGATTCCAAGACAGTCTCCCACACTGGTACTAGCGAGGCCTTAAGCTGTGTAACTTCTGCGGTCTGACGAGAGCAGGCACATTCAGCTTAGAATGGCCATTGACATTAAATGCTTTAATCCATAGTCCTTTTTAATCGATTGTGAAACAAAATCTAAACAACATAATAAAAAGTCAACCGCACCACGGATTCCCAGACAGTCTCCCTCACTGGTACTAGCAAGGCCTTAAGCTGTGTAACTTCTGCGATCTGACGAGAGCAGGGACATTCAGCTTAGAATGGCCATTGACATTAAATGCCTTAATCCATAGTCCTTTTTAATCGATTGTGAAACAAAATCTAAACGACATAATAAAAATTCAACCGCACCACAGATTCCCAGACAGTCTCCCACACTGGTACTAGCGAGGCCTTAAGCTGTGTAACTTCTGCGATCTGACGAGAGCAGGCACATTCAGTTTAGAATGGCCATTGACGTTAAATTGTTTAATCCATAGTCCTATTTAATCTATTGTGAAACAAAATCTAAACGACATAATAAAAAGTCAACCGCACCACGGATTCCCAGACAGTCTCCCACACTGGTACTAGCGAGGCGTTAAGCTGTGTAACTTCTGCGATCTAACGAGAGCAGGCACATTCAGCTTAGAATGGCCACTGACATTAAATGCTTTAATCCATAGTCCTTTTTAATCGATTGTGAAACAAAATCTAAACAACATAATAAAAAGTCAACCGCACCACGGATTCCCAGACACTCTCCCACACTGGTACTAGCGAGGGCTTAAGCTGTGTAACTTCTGCGATCTAACGAGAGCAGGCACATTCAGCTTAGAATTGCCATTGACATTGAATGCTTTAATCCATAGTCCTTTTTAATCGATTGTGAAACAAAATCTAAACGACATAATAAAAAGTCTACCGCACCACGGATTCCCAGACAGTCTCCCACACTGGTACTAGCGAGGCCTTAAGCTGTGTAACTTCTGCGTTCTGACGAGAGCAGGAACATTCAGCTTAGAATGGCCATTGACGTTAAATGCTTTAATCCATAGTCCTATTTAATCTATTGTGAAACAAAATCTAATCGACATAATAAAAAGTCAACCGCACCACGGACTCCCAGACAGTCTCCCACACTGGTACTAGCGAGGCCTTAAGCTGTGTAACTTCTGCGATCTGACGAGAGCAGGCACATTCAGCTTAGAATGGCCATTGACATTAAATGCTTTAATCCATAGTCCTTTTTAATCGATTGTGAAACAAAATCTAAACGACATAATAAAAAGTCAACCGCACCACGGATTCCCAGACAGTCTCCCACACTGGTACTAGCGAGGCCTTAAGCTGTGTAACTTCTGCGATCTGACGAGAGCAGGGACATTCAGCTTAGAATGGCCATTGACATTAAATGCTTTAATCCATAGTCCTTTTTAATCGATTGTGAAACAAAATCTAAACGACATAATAAAAATGCAACCGCACCACGGATTCCCAGACAGTCTCCCACACTGGTACGAGCGAATCCTTAAGCTGTGTAACTTCTGCGATCTGACGAGAGCAGGCACATTCAGCTTAGAATGGCCATTGAAGTTAAATGTTTTAATCCATAGTCCTATTTAATCTATTGTGAAACAAAATCTAAACGACATAATAAAAAGTCAACCGCACCACGGATTCCCAGACAGTCTCCCACACTGGTACTAGCCGAGGCGTTAAGCTGTGTAACTTCTGCGATCTAACGAGAGCAGGCACATTCAGCTTAGAATGGCCATTGACATTAAATGCTTTAATCCATAGTCCTTTTTAATCGATTGTGAAACAACATCTAAACGACATAATAAAAAGTCAACCGCACCATGGATTCCCAGACAGTCTCCCACACTGGTACTAGCGAGGCCTTAAGCTGTGTAACTTCTGCGATCTGACGAGAGCATGGACATTCAGCTTAGAATGGCCATTGACATTAAAAGCCTTAATCCATAGTCCTATTTAATCGATTGTGAAACAAAATCTAAACGACATAATAAAAATTCAACCGCACCACGGATTCCCAGACAGTTTCCCACACTGGTACTAGCGAGGCCTTAAGCTGTGTAACTTCTGCGTTCTGACGAGAGCAGGCACATTCAGCTTAGAATGGCCATTAACGTTTGATGCTTTAATCCATAGTCCTATTTAATCTATTGTGAAACAAAATCTAAACGACATAATAAAAAGTCATCCGCACCACGGATTCCCAGACAGTCTCCCACACTGGTACTAGCAAAGCCTTAAGCTGTGTAACTTCTGCGATATGACGAGAGCAGACACATTCAGCTTAGAATGGCCATTGACATTAAATGCTTTAATCCATAGTCCTTTTTAATCGATTGTGAAACAAAATCTAAACGACATAATAAAAAGTCAACCGCACCACGGATTCCCAGACAGTCTCCCACACTGGTACTAGCGAGGCCTTAAGCTGTGTAACTTCTGCAGTCTGACGAGAGCAGGCACATTCAGCTTAGAATGGCCATTGACATTAAATGCTTTAATCCATAGTCCTTTTTAATCGATTGTGAAACAAAATCTAAACAACATAATAAAAAGTCAACCGCACCACGGATTCCCAGACAGTCTCCCACACTGGTACTAGCAAGGCCTTAAGCTGTGTAACTTCTGCGATCTGACGAGAGCAGGGACATTCAGCTTAGAATGGCCATTGACATTAAATGCTTTAATCCATAGTCCTTTTTAATCGATTGTGAAACAAAATCAAAACGACATAATAAAAATTCAACCACACCACGGATTCCCAGACAGTCTCCCACACTGGTACTAGCGAGGCGTTAAGCTGGGTAACTTCTGCGATCTGACGAGAGCAGGCACATTCAGCTTAGAATGGCCATTGACGTTAAATGCTTTAATCCATAGTCCTATTTAATCTATTGTGAAACAAAATCGAAACGACATAATAAAAAGGCAACCGCACCACGGATTCCCAGACAGTCTCCCACACTGGTACTAGCGAGGCATTAAGCTTTGTAACTTCTGCGATCTGACGAGAGCAGGGACATTCAGCTTAGAATGGCCATTGACATTAAATGCTTTAATCCATAGTCCTTTTTAATCGATTGTGAAACAAAATCTAAACGACATAATAAGAATTCAACTGCACCACGGATTCCCAGACAGTCTCCCACACTGGTACTAGCGAGGCCTTAAGCTGTGTAACTTCTGCGATCTGACGAGAGCAGGCACATTCAGCTTAGAATGGTCATTGACATTAAATGCTTTAATCCATAGTCCTTTTTAATCGATTGTGAAACAAAATCTAAACGACATAATAAAAAGTCAACCGCACCACGGATTCCCAGACAGTCTCCCACACTGGTACTAGCGAGGCCTTAAGCTGTGTAACTTCTGCAGTCTGACGAGAGCAGGCACATTCAGCTTAGAATGGCCATTGACATTAAATGCTTTAATCCATAGTCCTTTTTAATCGATTGTGAAACAAAATCTAAACAACATAATAAAAAGTGAACCGCACCACGGATTCCCAGACAGTCTCCCACACTGGTACTAGCAAGGCCTTAAGCTGTGTAACTTCTGCGATCTGACGAGAGCAGGGACATTCAGCTTAGAATGGCCATTGACATTAAATGCCTTAATCCATAGTCCTTTTTAATCGATTGTGAAACAAAATCAAAACGACATAATAAAAATTCAACCGCACCACGGATTCCCAGACAGTCTCCCACACTGGTACTAGCGAGGCCTTAAGCTGTGTAACTTCTGCGTTCTGACGAGAGCAGGCACATTCAGCTTAGAATGGCCATTGACGTTAAATGCTTTAATCCATAGTCCTATTTAATCTATTGTGAAACAAAATCTAAACGACATAATAAAAAGTCAACCGCACCACGGATTCCCAGACAGTCTCCCACACTGGTACTAGCGAGGCCTTAAGCTGTGTAACTTCTGCGATCTGACGAGGGCAGGCACATTCAGCTTAGAATGGCCATTGACATTAAATGCTTTAATCCATAGTCCTTTTTAATCGATTGTGAAACAAAATCTAAACGACATAATAAAAAGGCAACCGCACCACGGATTCCCAGACAGTCTCCCATACTGGTACTAGCGAGGCCTTAAGCTGTGTATCTTCTGTGATCGGACAAGAGCAGGCACATACAGCTTAGAATGGCCATTGACATTAAATGCTTTAATCCATAGTCCTTTTTAATCGATTGTGAAACAAAATCTAAACGACAGAATAAAAAGTCAACCTCACCACGGATTCCCAGACAGTCTCCCACACTGGTACTAGCGAGGCCTTAAGCTGTGTAAGTTCTGCGATCTGACGAGAGCAGGCACATTCAGCTTAGAATGGCCATTGACATTAAATGCTTTAATCCATAGTCCTTTTTAATCGATTGTGAAACAAAATCTAAACGACATAATAATAAGACAACCGCACCACGGATTCCCAGACAGTCTCCCACACTGGTACTAGCGAGGCCTTAAGCTGTGTATCTTCTGTTATCTGACGAGAGCAGGCACATTCAGCTTAGAATGGCCATTGACGTTAAATGCTTTAATCCATAGTCCTATTTAATCTATTGTGAAACAAAATCTAAACGACATAATAAAACGTCAACCGCACCACGGATTCCCAGACAGTCTCCCACACTGGTACTAGCGAGGCCTTAAGCTGTGTAACTTCTGCGATCTGACGAGAGCAGGTACATTCAGCTTAGAATGGCCATTGACATTAAATGCTTTAATCCATAGTCCTTTTTAATCGATTGTGAAACAAAATCTAAACGACATAATAAAAAGTCAACCGCACCACGGATTCCCAGACAGTCTACCACACTGGTACTAGCGAGGCCTTAAGCTGTGTAACTTCTGCGATCTGACGAGAGCAGACACATTCAGCTTAGAATGGCCTTTGACATTAAATGCTTTAATCCATAGTCCTATTTAATCTATTGTGAAACAAAATCGAAACGACATAATAAAAAGGCAACCGCACCACGGATTCCCAGACAGTCTCCCACACTGGTACTAGCGAGGCATTAAGCTTTGTAACTTCTGCGATCTGACGAGAGCAGGGACATTCAGCTTAGAATGGCCATTGACATTAAATGCTTTAATCCATAGTCCTTCTTAATCGATTGTGAAACAAAATCTAAACGACATAATAAAAGGCAACCGCACCACGGATTCTCAGACAGTCTCCCATACTGGTACTAGCGAGGCCTTAAGCTGTGTATCTTCTGTGATCTGACAAGAGCAGGCACATACAGCTTAGAATGGCCATTGACATTAAATGCTTTAATCCATAGTCCTTTTTAATCGATTGTGAAACAAAATCTAAACGACATAATAAAAAGTCAACCGCACCACGGATTCCCAGACAGTCTCCCACACTGGTACTAGCAAGGCCTTAAGCTGTGTAACTTCTGCGATCTGACGAGAGCAGGCACATTCAGCTTAGAATGGCCATTGACATTAAATGCTTTAATCCATAGTCCTTTTTAATTGATTGTGAAAAAAATCTAAACGACATAATAAAAAGTCAACCGCACCTCGGATTCCCAGACAGTCTCCCACACTGGTACTAGCGAGGCCTTAAGCTGTGTAATTTCTACGTTCTGACGAGAGAAGTGACATTCAGCTTAGAATGGCCATTGACGTTAAATGCTTTAATCCATAGTCCTATTTAATCTATTGTGAAACAAAATCTAAACGACATAATAAAAAGTCAACCGCACCACGGATTCCCAGACAGTCTCCCACACTGGTACTAGCGAGGACTTAAGCTGTGTAACTTCTGCGATCTGACGAGAGCAGGCACATCCAGCTTAGAATGGCCATTGACATTAAATGTGTTAATCCATAGTCCTTTTTAATCGATTGTGAAACAAAATCTAAACGACATAATAAAAAGTCAACCGCACCACGGATTCACAGACAGTCTCCCACACTGGTACTAGCGAGGCCTTAAGCTGTGTAACTTCTGCGATCTGACGAGAGCAGGCACATTCAGCTTAGAATGGCCATTGACATTAAATGCTTTAATCCATAGTCCTTTTTAATCGATTGTGAAACAAAATCTAAACGACATAATAAAAAGTCAACCGCACCACGGATTCCCAGACAGTCTCCCACAATGGTACTAGCGAGGCCTTAAGCTGTGTAACTTCTGTGATCTGACGAGAGCAAGCACATTCAGCTTAGAATGGCCATTGACATTAAATGCTTTAATCCATAGTCCTTTTTTATCGATTGTGAAATAAAATCTAAACGACATAATAAAAATTCAACAGCACCACGGATTCCCAGACAGTCTCCCACACTGTTACTAGTGAGGCCTTAAGCTGTGTAACTTCTGCGATCTAACGAGAGCAGGCACATTCAGCTTAGAATGGCCATTGACATTAAATGCTTTAATCCATAGTCCTTTTTAATCGATTGTGAAACAAAATCTAAACGACATAATAAAAAGTCAAGCGCACCACGCATTCCCAGACAGTCTCCCACACTGGTACAAGCGAGGCCTTAAGCTGTATAACTTCTGCGATCTGACGAGAGCAGGCACATTCAGCTTAGAATGGCCTTTGACATTAAATGCTTTAATCCATAGTCCTTTTTAATCGATTGTGAAACAAAATCTAAACGACATAATAAAAAGTCAACCGCACCACGGATTCCCAGACAGTCTCCCACACTGGTACTAGCGAGGACTTAAGCTGGGTAACTTCTGCGATCTGACGAGAGCAGGCACATTCAGCTTAGAATGGCCATTGACGTTAAATGCTTTAATCCATAGTCCTATTTAACCCCTTCCCTCTTTAGCCACTTTTGACCTTCCTGACCGAGCCTCATTTTTCAAATCTGACATGTGTCACTTTATGTGGTAATAACTCCGGAATGCTTTCACCTATCCAAGCGATTCTGAGATTGTTTTCTCGTGACACATTGGACTTTATGTTACTGGCAAAATTTGCTCGATATGTTCAGTATTTAATTGTGAAAAACACCAAAATTTAGCGAAAAATTGCAAAAATTAGCATTTTTCTCAATTTAAATGTATCTGCTTGTAAGACAGGCAGTTATACCACCCAAAATTGTTTCTAATTAACATCACCCATATGTCTACTTTAGATTGGCATCGTTTTTTGAACATCCTTTTATTTTTCTATGACCTCACAAGGCTTAGAACTTTAGCAGCAATTTCTCACATTTCAAGAAAATTTCAAAAGGCCATTTTTACAGGGGCCAGTTCAGTTGTGAAGTGGCTTTGAGGGCCTTATATATTAGAAACCCCAAAAAAGTCACCCCATTTTAAAAACTTCACCCCTCAAAGTATTCAAAACAGCATTTAGAAAATGTCTTAACCCTTTACACATGTCACAGGAATTAAAGCAATGTAGAGGTGAATTTTACAAATTTCATATTTTTTTGCAGAAATAAATTTTTAGTACAATTTTTTTTATAACACAGAAGGTTTTACCAGAGAAATGCAACTCAATATTTGTTGCCCAGTTTCTGCAGTTTTAGGAAATATCCCACATGTGGCCGTAGCGTGCTACTGGACTGAAGCACAGACCTCAGAAGCAAAGGAGCACCTGGTGGATTTTGGGGCCTTATTTTTGTTAGAATAAATTTTAGGCTCCATGTCAGGTTTGAAGGGCTCTTGCGGTGCCAAAACAGTCAAAATCCCCCAAAAGTGACCCCATCTGGGAAACTACACACCTCAAGGAAATTATCTAGGGGTACAGTGAGCATTTTGACCGCACAGCTTTTTTACAGAAATTATTAGAAGTAGGCCGTGAAAATTAAAATCAACATTTCTTCAAAGAAAATGTAGGTTTAGCGATTTTTTTTCTCATTTTCACAAAGACTAAAGGAGAAAAAGCACCGTAAAATTTGTAAAGCAATTTCTCCCGAGTAAAACAATACCCCACATGTGGTAATAAACGGTTGTTTGGAGACACGGCGAGGCTGAGAAGGGAAAGAGCGCTATTTGGCTTTTGGAGCTCAAGTTTAGCAGGAATGGTTTGCGGAGGCCATGTCGCATTTACAAAGCCCCTGAGGGGACAAAACAGTGGAAACCCCCCACAAGTGACCCCATTTAGGAAACTACGCCCATTGAGGAAATTATCTAGGGGTATAGTGAGCGTTTTGACCCAACAGGTTTTTGGCATAAATTATTGGAAAATAGGCCCTGAAAATGACAATCTAAATTTTTTCAAAGAAAATGTAGGTTTAGCTAATTTTTTCTCATTTCCACAAGGACTGAAGGAGAAAAAGCACGTAAAATTTGTAAACCAATCTCTCCCGAGTAAAACAATGCCCCACATGTGGTAATAAACGGTTGTTTGGAGACACGGCAGGGCTGAGAAGGGAAAGAGCGCTATTTGGCTTTTGGAGCTCAAGTTTAGCAGGAATGGTTTGCGGAGGCCAGGTCACATTTACGAAGTCCCTGAGGAGACAAAACAGTGGAAACCCCCCACAAGTGACCCCATTTTGGAGACTACACCCATTGAGGAAATTATCTAGGGGTATAGTGAGCTCTTTGACACCACAGGTTTTTTGCAGAAATTATTGGAAGTAGGCCCTGAAAATAAAAATCAACATTTTTTCAAAGAAAATGTAGGTTTAGCTTATTTTTACTCATTTCCACAAGGACTGAAGGAGAAAAAGCACCACAAAATTTGTAAAGCAATTTCTCCCGAGTAAAACAATGCCCCACATGTGGTAATAAACGGCTGTTTGGAGACACGGCTTGGCTTAGAAGGGAAAGAGCGCTATTTGGGTTTTGGAGATCACATTGAGCAGGAATGGTTTGCGGCGGCCATGTCACATTTGCAAAGCCCCTGAGGGGAAAAAACAATGAAAACGCCCAAAAAGTGACACCATTTAGGAAACTACACCTCTTGAGGAATTCATCTAGGGGCGTAGTGAGCATTTTTACCCCACAGATGTTTCATAGAATTTATTAGAATTGGGCAGTGAAAATAAAAACAATCCTTTTTCTTCAATAAGACGTAGCTTTAGCGCAAATTTTTTCATTTTCGCAACAAATAAAGGAAAAAAAGAACCCAACATTTGTAAAGCAATTTCGACCGAGTACGGCAATACCCCATATGTGGTCATAAACTGCTGTTTGGGCACACGGCAGGGCTCAGAAGGGAAGGACCGCCATTTGGAGTGCAGATGTTTCTGGATTGGTTTCTGGGCGCCTGTGGGCCCAAAACAGTGGAAACCCCCCAGAAGTGACCCCATTTTGGAAACTACACCCCTCAATGCTTTTACCTACGGGTGTAGTGAGCATGTTAACCCTGCAGGTGTTTTGTAGAAATTAGTGTGAACTCGATGTTGCAGAGTGAAAATGGGATTTTTTCCACAGATATGTGGACAATATGTGGTGCCCGGCTTGTGCCACCATAACAAGACAGCTCTCTAATTATTATGCTGGGTTTCCTGGTTTTAGAAACACCGTACATGTGGCCCTAATCTCTTGCCTGGACAGTCGACCAGGCTCAGGAGTGAAAGGGTACCATGTAAAATTGAGGCCTAATTTGGCGATTTACAAAGTATTGGTTCACAACTGCAGAGGCTCAGATGTGAAATAATAAAAATAAACCCCTGGGAAGTGACCCCACTATCGAAACTGCACCCCTCAAGGCATTTATTAAGGGGTGTAGTGAGCATTTTCACCCCACAGATCTTTTCCATAAATGAATGCGCTGTGGATGGTGCAAATTAAAAATTTATATTTTTCCCTAGATATGCCATTCAGTGGCAAATATGTCGTGCCCAGCTTATGCCACTGGAGACACACACCCCAAAAATTGCTAAAAGGGTTCTCCCGGGTATGACGATGCCATATATGTGGAAGGAAACTGCTGTTTGGGCACGCTGTAGGGTTCAGATGGGAGGAAATGCCATTTGGCTTTTGGAGCGTGGATTTTGCTTGGTAGTAGTTTTGTTTGGAGTCTTACTGGTGTTTCCGTTTATAATGTAGGGCATATGTAAGCCGGGCGGAGTATATAAGGGGCATAGTCAGGTGGTATAATAATGGGGTAAAAAAAAACAATAAAATAATCCATAGATGTGTGTTACGCTGTGAAGCAATCCTTTCCGCACAGGCCAGTGTCGCACTGATAAATGGTGTCATTTCTTATCCCCCTTTTGGTCCACACTCCGCGCCTTTGTAGTTTGGGGAATTTTGCTGGGAAAGTGTTGTCCTGGTATAATACGGGCATCGTCGCTTCCAGCGGATATGTTTGGGCCCTCCCTTTCCTGATTCCCTAATTTTAGGTCCTTGAAAAATCGCCTCTTCAAACAGAAGAAATGTTCCCCTCGGGCACAACTGCATATTTTTTTATTTCCTGACTTATTGGAGCCATAACTAATTTTATTTTTCATAGACGTAGCGGTATGAGGGCTGGTTTGTTGCGGGACGAGCTGTAGTTATTATTGGTACCATTTTGGGGTACATGCGACTTTTTGATCACCTTTTATCCTATTTTTTGGGATGCCAGGTAAACAAAAAAACGCAATTCTGGCACAGCTTTTTTCGTTTTTTTTTTATACAGCGTTCACCATGCGTTATAAATTACATGTTAACTTTATTCTGCGGGTCAGTACGATTCCGGCGATACCTAATTTATAGCACTTTTTTATGTTTTCCAACTTTTTGCACAATAAAATTACTTTTGTAAAAAGAATGTATTTTTTCTGTCGCCAAGTTGTGAGAACCATAACTTTTTATTTTTTTTGTCGACGGAGGTGTATGAGGGCTTGTTTTTTGCGGGACGAGCTATAGTTTTTATAGGTACCATTTTTGGATACGTGCGACTTTTTGATCACTTTTTATTCTAATATTTGTAGGGCAAAGTGACCAAAAAACAGAAACTCTGGTAACGTTTTTTACGTTTTTTTTTACGCTGTTCACCGCATGCAATAAATAATATAATATTTTGATACCTCCGGTCGTTACGGTCGTGGCGATACCAAATACATATGGTTTATTATTATTTTTCAATAATAAAGGACTTGATAAGAGTAAAAGGGGGATTGTGTTTTATTTGATTACTTGAAACTTTTACTGTTTTCAAACTTTTATTTTGTGCACTTTTTTTTACACTTTTTTATACTTTTTTTACACTTTTTCTCAAGTCCCACTAGGGGACTTGAAGTTCCAACGGTCAGATTTTTTTTTTTCTAATACATTGCACTACCTATGTAGTGCAATGTATTAGATCTGTCAGTCATTCACTGACAGCAAGCCGATTAGGCTTCGCCTCCCGGCGGGGCCTAAATCGGCTTCCGTAATGGCAGAGCAGGAGACCATTGTGTCTCCTGTTGCCATAACAGCAGTCGCCAGTCCCGATTGCCTGTCAGGGCTGGCGATCTGCTAGTAACCGCTACGATGCAGCAATCGCTTTCGATTGCTGCATCGAAGGGGTTAATGGCAGGGATCGGAGCTAGCTCCGGTTCCTGCCGTTACAGGTGGATGTCAGCTGTACAGTACAGCTGACTTCCACCGCTGATGACGCCGGATCAGCTCCTGACCCGGCGCCATCTTGCCGACAGCTACGGAAGCCGATCATGCTCCGCCGCCGGGCGGATCTTGACCGGCTTCGGTGCTAGGCAGACCGGGAGGCCAGTATTAGGCCTCCGGTTGCCATTGCAGCCACCGGAACCCCGGCAATTTCATTACTGGGGTTCCGATGAGCTGCAAACACCTTAAGTGCAGCGATCGCGTTTGAGCGCTGCACTTAAGGGGTTAATGGCGGGGATCGAAGCTAATTTCGGTCCCCGCCGTTACAGCCGGATGTCAGCTGTAAGATACAGCTGAGATCCGGTGATGATGGGACCGGCTCAGCTTCTGAGCCGGTCCCAAACATTTGGCGTACATGTACGGCAAGATGCGGGAAGTCAGTACTTTCCATGACGTACATGTACGGCAAATGTCGGGAAGGGGTTAATCTATTGTGAAACAAAATCGAAACGACATAATAAAAAGGCAACCGCACCACGGATTCCCAGACAGTCTCCCACACTGTTACTAGCGAGGCATTAAGCTTTGTAACTTCTGCGATCTGACGAGAGCAGGGACATTCAGCTTAGAATGGCCATTGACATTAAATGCTTTAATCCATAGTCCTTTTTAATCGATTGTGAAACAAAATCTAAACGACATAATAAAAATTCAACTGCACCTCGGATTCCCAGACAGTCTCCCACACTGGTACTAGCAAGGCCTTAAGCTGTGTAACTTCTGCGATCTGACGAGAGCAGGCACATTCAGCTTAGAATGGCCATTGACATTAAATGCTTTAATCCATAGTCCTTTTTAATCGATTGTGAAACAAAATCTAAACGACATAATAAAAAGTCAACCGCACCACGGATTCCCAGACAGTCTCCCACACTGGTACTAGCGGGGCCTTAAGCTGTGTAACTTCTGCGATCTAACGAGAGCAGGGACATTCAGCTTAGAATGGCCATTGATGTTAAATGCTTTAATCCATAGTCCTTTTTAATCGATTGTGAAACAAAATCTAAACGACATAATAAAAAGTCAACCGCACCACGGATTCCCAGACAGTCTCCCACACTGGTACTAGCGAGGCCTTAAGCTGTGTAACTTCTGCGATCTGACGAGAGCAGGCACATTCAGCTTAGAATGGCCATTGACATTAAAAGCCTTAATCCATAGTCCTATTTAATCTATTGTGAAACAAAATCTAAACGACATAATAAAAAGTCAACCGCACCACGGATTCCCAGACAGTCTCCCACACTTGTACTAGCGAGGCCTTAAGCTGTGTAACTTCTGCGTTCTGACGAGAGCAGGCACATTCAGCTTAGAATGGCCATTGACGTTAAATGCTTTAATCCATAGTCCTATTTAATCTATTGTGAAACAAAATCTAAACGACATAATAAAAAGTCAACCGCACCACGGATTCCCAGACAGTCTCCCTCACTGGTACTAGCGAGGACTTAAGCTGTGTAACTTCTGCGATCTGACGAGGGCAGGCACATTCAGCTTAGAATGGCCATTGACAGTAAATGCTTTAATCCATAGTCCTTTTTAATCGATTGTGAAACAAAATCTAAACGACATAATAAAAACTCAACCGCACCACGGATTCCCAGACAGCTTCCCACACTGGTACTAGCGAGGCCTTAAGCTGTGTAACTTCTGCGTTCTGACTAGAGCAGGCACATTCAGCTTAGAATGGCCATTGACATTAAATGCTTTAATCCATAGTCCTTTTTAATCGATTGTGAAACAAAATCTAAACGACATAATAAAAAGTCAACCGCACCACGGATTCCAAGACAGTCTCCCACACTGGTACTAGCGAGGCCTTAAGCTGTGTAACATCTGCGGTCTGACGAGAGCAGGCACATTCAGCTTAGAATGGCCATTGACATTAAATGCTTTAATCCATAGTCCTTTTTAATCGATTGTGAAACAAAATCTAAACAACATAATAAAAAGTCAACCGCACCACGGATTCCCAGACAGTCTCCCTCAATGGTACTAGCAAGGCCTTAAGCTGTGTAACTTCTGCGATCTGACGAGAGCAGGGACATTCAGCTTAGAATGGCCATTGACATTAAATGCCTTAATCCATAGTCCTTTTTAATCGATTGTGAAACAAAATCTAAACGACATAATAAAAATTCAACCGCACCACAGATTCCCAGACAGTCTCCCACACTGGTACTAGCGAGGCCTTAAGCTGTGTAACTTCTGCGATCTAACTAGAGCAGGCACATTCAGCTTAGAATGGCCACTGACATTAAATGCTTTAATCCATAGTCCTTTTTAATCGATTGTGAAACAAAATCTAAACAACATAATAAAAAGTCAACCGCACCACGGATTCCCAGACACTCTCCCACACTGGTACTAGCGAGGGCTTAAGCTGTGTAACTTCTGCGATCTAACGAGAGCAGGCACATTCAGCTTAGAATTGCCATTGACATTGAATGCTTTAATCCATAGTCCTTTTTAATCGATTGTGAAACAAAATCTAAACGACATAATAAAAAGTCTACCGCACCACGGATTCCCAGACAGTCTCCCACACTGGTACTAGCGAGGCCTTAAGCTGTGTAACTTCTGCGTTCTGACGAGAGCAGGAACATTCAGCTTAGAATGGCCATTGACGTTAAATGCTTTAATCCATAGTCCTATTTAATCTATTGTGAAACAAAATCTAATCGACATAATAAAAAGTCAACCGCACCACGGATTCCCAGACAGTCTCCCACACTGGTACTAGCGAGGCCTTAAGCTGTGTAACTTCTGCGATCTGACGAGAGCAGGCACATTCAGCTTAGAATGGCCATTGACATTAAATGCTTTAATCCATAGTCCTTTTTAATCGATTGTGAAACAAAATCTAAACGACATAATAAAAAGTCAACCGCACCACGGATTCCCAGACAGTCTCCCACACTGGTACTAGCGAGGCCTTAAGCTGTGTAACTTCTGCGATCTGACGAGAGCAGGGACATTCAGCTTAGAATGGCCATTGACATTAAATGCTTTAATCCATAGTCCTTTTTAATCGATTGTGAAACAAAATCTAAACGACATAATAAAAATTCAACCGCACCACGGATTCCCAGACAGTCTCCCACACTGGTACGAGCGAATCCTTAAGCTGTGTAACTTCTGCGATCTGACGAGAGCAGGCACATTCAGCTTAGAATGGCCATTGAAGTTAAATGTTTTAATCCATAGTCCTATTTAATCTATTGTGAAACAAAATCTAAACGACATAATAAAAAGTCTACCGCACCACGGATTCCCAGACAGTCTCCCACACTGGTACTAGCCGAGGCGTTAAGCTGTGTAACTTCTGCGATCTAACGAGAGCAGGCACATTCAGCTTAGAATGGCCATTGACATTAAACGCTTTAATCCATAGTCCTTTTTAATCGATTGTGAAACAACATCTAAACGACATAATAAAAAGTCAACCGCACCATGGATTCCCAGACAGTCTCCCACACTGGTACTAGCGAGGCCTTAAGCTGTGTAACTTCTGCGATCTGACGAGAGCATGGACATTCAGCTTAGAATGGCCATTGACATTAAAAGCCTTAATCCATAGTCCTATTTAATCGATTGTGAAACAAAATCTAAACGACATAATAAAAATTCAACCGCACCACGGATTCCCAGACAGTTTCCCACACTGGTACTAGCGAGGCCTTAAGCTGTGTAACTTCTGCGTTCTGACGAGAGCAGGCACATTCAGCTTAGAATGGCCATTGACGTTTAATGCTTTAATCCATAGTCCTATTTAATCTATTGTGAAACAAAATCTAAACGACATAATAAAAAGTCATCCGCACCACGGATTCCCAGACAGTCTCCCACACTGGTACTAGCAAAGCCTTAAGCTGTGTAACTTCTGCGATATGACGAGAGCAGACACATTCAGCTTAGAATGGCCATTGACATTAAATGCTTTAATCCATAGTCCTTTTTAATCGATTGTGAAACAAAATCTAAACGACATAATAAAAAGTCAACCGCACCACGGATTCCCAGACAGTCTCCCACACTGGTACTAGCGAGGCCTTAAGCTGTGTAACTTCTGCAGTCTGACGAGAGCAGGCACATTCAGCTTAGAATGGCCATTGACATTAAATGCTTTAATCCATAGTCCTTTTTAATCGATTGTGAAACAAAATCTGAACAACATAATAAAAAGTCAACCGCACCACGGATTCCCAGACAGTCTCCCACACTGGTACTAGCAAGGCCTTAAGCTGTGTAACTTCGGCGATCTGACGAGAGCAGGGACATTCAGCTTAGAATGGCCATTGACATTAAATGCTTTAATCCATAGTCCTTTTTAATCGATTGTGAAACAAAATCAAAACGACATAATAAAAATTCAACCGCACCACGGATTCCCAGACAGTCTCCCACACTGGTACTAGCGAGGCGTTAAGCTGTGTAACTTCTGCGATCTGACGAGAGCAGGCACATTCAGCTTAGAATGGCCTTTGACATTAAATGCTTTAATCCATAGTCCTTTTTAATCGATTGTGAAACAAAATCTAAACGACATAATAAAAAGTCAACCGCACCACGGATTCCCAGACAGTCTCCCACACTGGTACTAGCGAGGCCTTAAGCTGGGTAACTTCTGCGATCTGACGAGAGCAGGCACATTCAGCTTAGAATGGCCATTGACGTTAAATGCTTTCATCCATAGTCCTATTTAATCTATTGTGAAACAAAATCGAAACGACATAATAAAAAGGCAACCGCACCACGGATTCCCAGACAGTCTCCCACACTGGTACTAGCGAGGGATTAAGCTTTGTAACTTCTGCGATCTGACGAGAGCAGGGACATTCAGCTTAGAATGGCCATTGACATTAAATGCTTTAATCCATAGTCCTTTTTAATCGATTGTGAAACAAAATCTAAACGACATAATAAGAATTCAACTGCACCACGGATTCCCAGACAGTCTCCCACACTGGTACTAGCGAGGCCTTAAGCTGTGTAACTTCTGCGATCTGACGAGAGCAGGCACATTCAGCTTAGAATGGCCATTGACATTAAATGCTTTAATCCATAGTCCTTTTTAATCGATTGTGAAACAAAATCTAAACGACATAATAAAAAGTCAACCGCACCACGGATTCCCAGACAGTCTCCCACACTGGTACTAGCGAGGCCTTAAGCTGTGTAACTTCTGCAGTCTGACGAGAGCAGGCACATTCAGCTTAGAATGGCCATTGACATTAAATGCTTTAATCCATAGTCCTTTTTAATCGATTGTGAAACAAAATCTAAACAACATAATAAAAAGTCAACCGCACCACGGATTCCCAGACAGTCTCCCACACTGGTACTAGCAAGGCCTTAAGCTGTGTAACTTCTGCGATCTGACGAGAGCAGGGACATTCAGCTTAGAATGGCCATTGACATTAAATGCTTTAATCCATAGTCCTTTTTAATCGATTGTGAAACAAAATCAAAACGACATAATAAAAATTCAACCGCACCACGGATTCCCAGACAGTCTCCCACACTGGTACTAGCGAGGCGTTAAGCTGTGTAACTTCTGCGATCTGACGAGAGCAGGCACATTCAGCTTAGAATGGCCTTTGACATTAAATGCTTTAATCCATAGTCCTTTTTAATCGATTGTGAAACAAAATCTAAACGACATAATAAAAAGTCAACCGCACCACGGATTCCCAGACAGTCTCCCACACTGGTACTAGCGAGGCCTTAAGCTGGGTAACTTCTGCGATCTGACGAGAGCAGGCACATTCAGCTTAGAATGGCCATTGACGTTAAATGCTTTAATCCATAGTCCTATTTAATCTATTGTGAAACAAAATCGAAACGACATAATAAAAAGGCAACCGCACCACGGATTCCCAGACAGTCTCCCACACTGGTACTAGCGAGGCATTAAGCTTTGTAACTTCTGCGATCTGACGAGAGCAGGGACATTCAGCTTAGAATGGCCATTGACATTAAATGCTTTAATCCATAGTCCTTTTTAATCGATTGTGAAACAAAATCTAAACGACATAATAAGAATTCAACTGCACCACGGATTCCCAGACAGTCTCCCACACTGGTACTAGCGAGGCCTTAAGCTGTGTAACTTCTGCGATCTGACGAGAGCAGGCACATTCAGCTTAGAATGGCCATTGACATTAAATGCTTTAATCCATAGTCCTTTTTAATCGATTGTGAAACAAAATCTAAACGACATAATAAAAAGTCAACCGCACCACGGATTCCCAGACAGTCTCCCACACTGGTACTAGCGGGGCCTTAAGCTGTGTAACTTCTGCGATCTAACGAGAGCAGGGACATTCAGCTTAGAATGGCCATTGACGTTAAATGCTTTAATCCATAGTCCTTTTTAATCGATTGTGAAACAAAATCTAAACGACATAATAAAAAGTCAACCGCACCACGGATTCCCAGACAGTCTCCCACACTGGTACTAGCGAGGCCTTAAGCTGTGTAACTTCTGCGATCTGACGAGAGCAGGCACATTCAGCTTAGAATGGCCATTGACACTAAAAGCCTTAATCCATAGTCCTATTTAATCTATTGTGAAACAAAATCTAAACGACATAATAAAAAGTCAACCGCACCACGGATTCCCAGACAGTCTCCCACACTGGTACTAGCGAGGCCTTAAGCTGTGTAACTTCTGCGTTCTGACGAGAGCAGGCACATTCAGCTTAGAATGGCCATTGACGTTAAATGCTTTAATCCATAGTCCTATTTAATCTATTGTGAAACAAAATCTAAACGACATAATAAAAAGTCAACCTCACCACGGATTCCCAGACAGTCTCCCACACTGGTACTAGCGAGGCCTTAAGCTGTGTAAGTTCTGCGATCTGACGAGAGCAGGCACATTCAGCTTAGAATGGCCATTGACATTAAATGCTTTAATCCATAGTCCTTTTTAATCGATTGTGAAACAAAATCTAAACGACATAATAATAAGACAACCGCACCACGGATTCCCAGACAGTCTCCCACACTGGTACTAGCGAGGCCTTAAGCTGTGTATCTTCTGTGATCTGACGAGAGCAGGCACATTCAGCTTAGAATGGCCATTGACGTTAAATGCTTTAATCCATAGTCCTATTTAATCTATTGTGAAACAAAATCTAAACGACATAATAAAACGTCAACCGCACCACGGATTCCCAGACAGTCTCCCACACTGGTACTAGCGAGGCCTTAAGCTGTGTAACTTCTGCGATCTGACGAGAGCAGGTACATTCAGCTTAGAATGGCCATTGACATTAAATGCTTTAATCCATAGTCCTTTTTAATCGATTGTGAAACAAAATCTAAACGACATAATAAAAAGTCAACCGCACCACGGATTCCCAGACAGTCTACCACACTGGTACTAGCGAGGCCTTAAGCTGTGTAACTTCTGCGATCTGACGAGAGCAGGCACATTCAGCTTAGAATGGCCTTTGACATTAAATGCTTTAATCCATAGTCCTATTTAATCTATTGTGAAACAAAATCGAAACGACATAATAAAAAGGCAACCGCACCACGGATTCCCAGACAGTCTCCCACACTGGTACTAGCGAGGCATTAAGCTTTGTAACTTCTGCGATCTGACGAGAGCAGGGACATTCAGCTTAGAATGGCCATTGAAATTAAATGCCTTAATCCATAGTCCTTTTTAATCGATTGTGAAACAAAATCTAAACGACATAATAAAAATTCAACCGCACCACGGATTCCCATACAGTCTCCCACACTGGTACTAGCGAGGCCTTAAGCTGTGTAACTTCTGCGATCTGACGAGAGCAGGCACATTCAGCTTAGAATGGCCATTGACGTTAAATGATTTAATCCATAGTCCTATTTAATCTATTGTGAAACAAAATCTAAACGACATAATAAAAAGTCAACTGCACCACGGATTCCCAGACAGTCTCCCACACTGGTACTAGCGAGGCCTTAAGCTGTGTAACTTCTGCGATCTGACGAGGGCAGGCACATTCAGCTTAGAATGGCCATTGACATTAAATGCTTTAATCCATATTCCTTCTTAATCGATTGTGAAACAAAATCTAAACGACATAATAAAAGGCAACCGCACCACGGATTCTCAGACAGTCTCCCATACTGGTACTAGCGAGGCCTTAAGCTGTGTATCTTCTGTGATCTGACAAGAGCAGGCACATACAGCTTAGAATGGCCATTGACATTAAATGCTTTAATCCATAGTCCTTTTTAATCGATTGTGAAACAAAATCTAAACGACATAATAAAAAGTCAACCGCACCACGGATTCCCAGACAGTCTCCCACACTGGTACTAGCAAGGCCTTAAGCTGTGTAACTTCTGCGATCTGACGAGAGCAGGCACATTCAGCTTAGAATGGCCATTGACATTAAATGCTTTAATCCATAGTCCTTTTTAATTGATTGTGAAAAAAATCTAAACGACATAATAAAAAGTCAACCGCACCTCGGATTCCCAGACAGTCTCCCACACTGGTACTAGCGAGGCCTTAAGCTGTGTAATTTCTACGTTCTGACGAGAGCAGTGACATTCAGCTTAGAATGGCCATTGACGTTAAATGCTTTAATCCATAGTCCTATTTAATCTATTGTGAAACAAAATCTAAACGACATAATAAAAAGTCAACCGCACCACGGATTCCCAGACAGTCTCCCACACTGGTACTAGCGAGGACTTAAGCTGTGTAACTTCTGCGATCTGACGAGAGCAGGCACATCCAGCTTAGAATGGCCATTGACATTAAATGCATTAATCCATAGTCCTTTTTAATCGATTGTGAAACAAAATCTAAACGACATAATAAAAAGTCAACCGCACCACGGATTCACAGACAGTCTCCCACACTGGTACTAGCGAGGCCTTAAGCTGTGTAACTTCTGCGATCTGACGAGAGCAGGCACATTCAGCTTAGAATGGCCATTGACATTAAATGCTTTAATCCATAGTCCTTTTTAATCGATTGTGAAACAAAATCTAAACAACATAATAAAAAGTCAACCGCACCACGGATTCCCAGACAGTCTCCCACACTGGTACTAGCAAGGCCTTAAGCTGTGTAACTTCTGCGATCTGACGAGAGCAGGGACATTCAGCTTAGAATGGCCATTGACATTAAATGCTTTAATCCATAGTCCTTTTTAATCGATTGTGAAACAAAATCAAAACGACATAATAAAAATTCAACCGCACCACGGATTCCCAGACAGTCTCCCACACTGGTACTAGCGAGGCGTTAAGCTGTGTAACTTCTGCGATCTGACGAGAGCAGGCACATTCAGCTTAGAATGGCCTTTGACATTAAATGCTTTAATCCATAGTCCTTTTTAATCGATTGTGAAACAAAATCTAAACGACATAATAAAAAGTCAACCGCACCACGGATTCCCAGACAGTCTCCCACACTGGTACTAGCGAGGCCTTAAGCTGGGTAACTTCTGCGATCTGACGAGAGCAGGCACATTCAGCTTAGAATGGCCATTGACGTTAAATGCTTTAATCCATAGTCCTATTTAATCTATTGTGAAACAAAATCGAAACGACATAATAAAAAGGCAACCGCACCACGGATTCCCAGACAGTCTCCCACACTGGTACTAGCGAGGCATTAAGCTTTGTAACTTCTGCGATCTGACGAGAGCAGGGACATTCAGCTTAGAATGGCCATTGACATTAAATGCTTTAATCCATAGTCCTTTTTAATCGATTGTGAAACAAAATCTAAACGACATAATAAGAATTCAACTGCACCACGGATTCCCAGACAGTCTCCCACACTGGTACTAGCGAGGCCTTAAGCTGTGTAACTTCTGCGATCAGACGAGAGCAGGCACATTCAGCTTAGAATGGCCATTGACATTAAATGCTTTAATCCATAGTCCTTTTTAATCGATTGTGAAACAAAATCTAAACGACATAATAAAAAGTCAACCGCACCACGGATTCCCAGACAGTCTCCCACACTGGTACTAGCGGGGCCTTAAGCTGTGTAACTTCTGCGATCTAACGAGAGCAGGGACATTCAGCTTAGAATGGCCATTGACGTTAAATGCTTTAATCCATAGTCCTTTTTAATCGATTGTGAAACAAAATCTAAACGACATAATAAAAAGTCAACCGCACCACGGATTCCCAGACAGTCTCCCACACTGGTACTAGCGAGGCCTTAAGCTGTGTAACTTCTGCGATCTGACGAGAGCAGGCACATTCAGCTTAGAATGGCCATTGACACTAAAAGCCTTAATCCATAGTCCTATTTAATCTATTGTGAAACAAAATCTAAACGACATAATAAAAAGTCAACCGCACCACGGATTCCCAGACAGTCTCCCACACTGGTACTAGCGAGGCCTTAAGCTGTGTAACTTCTGCGTTCTGACGAGAGCAGGCACATTCAGCTTAGAATGGCCATTGACGTTAAATGCTTTAATCCATAGTCCTATTTAATCTATTGTGAAACAAAATCTAAACGACATAATAAAAAGTCAACCTCACCACGGATTCCCAGACAGTCTCCCACACTGGTACTAGCGAGGCCTTAAGCTGTGTAAGTTCTGCGATCTGACGAGAGCAGGCACATTCAGCTTAGAATGGCCATTGACATTAAATGCTTTAATCCATAGTCCTTTTTAATCGATTGTGAAACAAAATCTAAACGACATAATAATAAGACAACCGCACCACGGATTCCCAGACAGTCTCCCACACTGGTACTAGCGAGGCCTTAAGCTGTGTATCTTCTGTGATCTGACGAGAGCAGGCACATTCAGCTTAGAATGGCTATTGACGTTAAATGCTTTAATCCATAGTCCTATTTAATCTATTGTGAAACAAAATCTAAACGACATAATAAAACGTCAACCGCACCACGGATTCCCAGACAGTCTCCCACACTGGTACTAGCGAGGCCTTAAGCTGTGTAACTTCTGCGATCTGACGAGAGCAGGTACATTCAGCTTAGAATGGCCATTGACATTAAATGCTTTAATCCATAGTCCTTTTTAATCGATTGTGAAACAAAATCTAAACGACATAATAAAAAGTCAACCGCACCACGGATTCCCAGACAGTCTACCACACTGGTACTAGCGAGGCCTTAAGCTGTGTAACTTCTGCGATCTGACGAGAGCAGGCACATTCAGCTTAGAATGGCCTTTGACATTAAATGCTTTAATCCATAGTCCTATTTAATCTATTGTGAAACAAAATCGAAACGACATAATAAAAAGGCAACCGCACCACGGATTCCCAGACAGTCTCCCACACTGGTACTAGCGAGGCATTAAGCTTTGTAACTTCTGCGATCTGACGAGAGCAGGGACATTCAGCTTAGAATGGCCATTGACATTAAATGCCTTAATCCATAGTCCTTTTTAATCGATTGTGAAACAAAATCTAAACGACATAATAAAAATTCAACCGCACCACGGATTCCCATACAGTCTCCCACACTGGTACTAGCGAGGCCTTAAGCTGTGTAACTTCTGCGATCTGACGAGAGCAGGCACATTCAGCTTAGAATGGCCATTGACGTTAAATGATTTAATCCATAGTCCTATTTAATCTATTGTGAAACAAAATCTAAACGACATAATAAAAAGTCAACTGCACCACGGATTCCCAGACAGTCTCCCACACTGGTACTAGCGAGGCCTTAAGCTGTGTAACTTCTGCGATCTGACGAGGGCAGGCACATTCAGCTTAGAATGGCCATTGACATTAAATGCTTTAATCCATAGTCCTTCTTAATCGATTGTGAAACAAAATCTAAACGACATAATAAAAGGCAACCGCACCACGGATTCTCAGACAGTCTCCCATACTGGTACTAGCGAGGCCTTAAGCTGTGTATCTTCTGTGATCTGACAAGAGCAGGCACATACAGCTTAGAATGGCCATTGACATTAAATGCTTTAATCCATAGTCCTTTTTAATCGATTGTGAAACAAAATCTAAACGACATAATAAAAAGTCAACCGCACCACGGATTCCCAGACAGTCTCCCACACTGGTACTAGCAAGGCCTTAAGCTGTGTAACTTCTGCGATCTGACGAGAGCAGGCACATTCAGCTTAGAATGGCCATTGACATTAAATGCTTTAATCCATAGTCCTTTTTAATTGATTGTGAAAAAAATCTAAACGACATAATAAAAAGTCAACCGCACCTCGGATTCCCAGACAGTCTCCCACACTGGTACTAGCGAGGCCTTAAGCTGTGTAATTTCTACGTTCTGACGAGAGCAGTGACATTCAGCTTAGAATGGCCATTGACGTTAAATGCTTTAATCCATAGTCCTATTTAATCTATTGTGAAACAAAATCTAAACGACATAATAAAAAGTCAACCGCACCACGGATTCCCAGACAGTCTCCCACACTGGTACTAGCGAGGACTTAAGCTGTGTAACTTCTGCGATCTGACGAGAGCAGGCACATCCAGCTTAGAATGGCCATTGACATTAAATGCATTAATCCATAGTCCTTTTTAATCGATTGTGAAACAAAATCTAAACGACATAATAAAAAGTCAACCGCACCACGGATTCACAGACAGTCTCCCACACTGGTACTAGCGAGGCCTTAAGCTGTGTAACTTCTGCGATCTGACGAGAGCAGGCACATTCAGCTTAGAATGGCCATTGACATTAAATGCTTTAATCCATAGTCCTTTTTAATCGATTGTGAAACAAAATCTAAACGACATAATAAAAAGTCAACCGCACCACGGATTCCCAGACAGTCTCCCACAATGGTACTAGCGAGGCCTTAAGCTGTGTAACTTCTGTGATCTGACGAGAGCAAGCACATTCAGCTTAGAATGGCCATTGACATTAAATGCTTTAATCCATAGTCCTTTTTTATCGATTGTGAAATAAAATCTAAACGACATAATAAAAATTCAACAGCACCACGGATTCCCAGACAGTCTCCCACACTGTTACTAGTGAGGCCTTAAGCTGTGTAACTTCTGCGATCTAACGAGAGCAGGCACATTCAGCTTAGAATGGCCATTGACATTAAATGCTTTAATCCATAGTCCTTTTTAATCGATTGTGAAACAAAATCTAAACGACATAATAAAAAGTCAAGCGCACCACGCATTCCCAGACAGTCTCCCACACTGGTACTAGCGAGGCCTTAAGCTGTATAACTTCTGCGATCTGACGAGAGCAGGCACATTCAGCTTAGAATGGCCTTTGACATTAAATGCTTTAATCCATAGTCCTTTTTAATCGATTGTGAAACAAAATCTAAACGACATAATAAAAATTCAACTGCACCACGGATTCCCAGACAGTCTCCCACACTGGTACTAGCAAGGCCTTAAGCTGTGTAACTTCTGCGATCTGACGAGAGCAGGCACATTCAGCTTAGAATGGCCATTGACATTAAATGTTTTAATCCATAGTCCTTTTTAATCGATTGTGAAACAAAATCTAAACGACATAATAAAAAGTCAACCGCACCACGGATTCCCAGACAGTCTCCCACACTGGTACTAGCGGGGCCTTAAGCTGTGTAACTTCTGCGATCTAACGAGAGCAGGGACATTCAGCTTAGAATGGCCATTGACGTTAAATGCTTTAATCCATAGTCCTTTTTAATCGATTGTGAAACAAAATCTAAACGACATAATAAAAAGTCAACCGCACCACGGATTCCCAGACAGTCTCCCACACTGGTACTAGCGAGGCCTTAAGCTGTGTAACTTCTGCGATCTGACGAGAGCAGGCACATTCAGCTTAGAATGGCCATTGACATTAAAAGCCTTAATCCATAGTCCTATTTAATCTATTGTGAAACAAAATCTAAACGACATAATAAAAAGTCAACCGCACCACGGATTCCCAGACAGTCTCCCACACTTGTACTAGCGAGGCCTTAAGCTGTGTAACTTCTGCGTTCTGACGAGAGCAGGCACATTCAGCTTAGAATGGCCATTGACGTTAAATGCTTTAATCCATAGTCCTATTTAATCTATTGTGAAACAAAATCTAAACGACATAATAAAAAGTCAACCGCACCACGCATTCCCAGACAGTCTCCCACACTGGTACTAGCGAGGACTTAAGCTGTGTAACTTCTGCGATCTGACGAGGGCAGGCACATTCAGCTTAGAATGGCCATTGACAGTAAATGCTTTAATCCATAGTCCTTTTTAATCGATTGTGAAACAAAATCTAAACGACATAATAAAAAGGCAACCGCACCACGGATTCCCAGACAGTCTCCCATACTGGTACTAGCGAGGCCTTAAGCTGTGTATCTTCTGTGATCTGACGAGAGCAGGCACATTCAGCTTAGAATGGCCATTGACGTTAAATGCTTTAATCCATAGTCCTATTTAATCTATTGTGAAACAAAATCTAAACGACATAATAAAACGTCAACCGCACCACGGATTCCCAGACAGTCTCCCACACTGGTACTAGCGAGGCGTTAAGCTGTGTAACTTCTGCGTTCTGACGAGAGCAGGCACATTCAGCTTAGAATGGCCATTGACGTTAAATGCTTTAATCCATAGTCCTATTTAATCTATTGTGAAACAAAATCTAAACGACATAATAAAAAGTCAACCGCACCACGGATTCCCAGACAGTCTCCCACACTGGTACTAGCAAGGCCTTAAGCTGTGTAACTTCTCCGATCTGACGAGAGCAGGTACATTCAGCTTAGAATGGCCATTGACATTAAATGCTTTAATCCATAGTCCTTTTTAATCGATTGTGAAACAAAATCTAAACGACATAATAAAAAGTCAACCGCACCACGGATTCCCAGACAGTCTACCACACTGGTACTAGCGAGACCTTAAGCTGTGTAACTTCTGCGATCTGACGAGAGCAGGCACATTCAGCTTAGAATGGCCTTTGACATTAAATGCTTTAATCCATAGTCCTTTTTAATCGATTGTGAAACAAAATCTAAACGACATAATAAAAAGTCAACCGCACCACGGATTCCCAGACAGTCTACCACACTGGTACTAGCGAGACCTTAAGCTGTGTAACTTCTGCGATCTGACGAGAGCAGGCACATTCAGCTTAGAATGGCCTTTGACATTAAATGCTTTAATCCATAGTCCTTTTTAATCGATTGTGAAACAAAATCTAAACGACATAATAAAAAGTCAACCGCACCACGGATTCACAGACAGTCTCCCACACTGGTACTAGCGAGGCCTTAAGCTGTGTAACTTCTGCGATCTGACGAGAGCAGGCACATTCAGCTTAGAATGGCCATTGACATTAAATGCTTTAATCCATAGTCCTATTTAATCTATTGTGAAACAAAATCTAAACGACATAATAAAAAGTCAACCGCACCACGGATTCCCAGACAGTCTCCCACACTTGTACTAGCGAGGCCTTAAGCTGTGTAACTTCTGCGTTCTGACGAGAGCAGGCACATTCAGCTTAGAATGGCCATTGACGTTAAATGCTTTAATCCATAGTCCTATTTAATCTATTGTGAAACAAAATCTAAACGACATAATAAAAAGTCAACCGCACCACGGATTCCCAGACAGTCTCCCACACTGGTACTAGCGAGGACTTAAGCTGTGTAACTTCTGCGATCTGACGAGGGCAGGCACATTCAGCTTAGAATGGCCATTGACAGTAAATGCTTTAATCCATAGTCCTTTTTAATCGATTGTGAAACAAAATCTAAACGACATAATAAAAAGGCAACCGCACCACGGATTCCCAGACAGTCTCCCATACTGGTACTAGCGAGGCCTTAAGCTGTGTATCTTCTGTGATCTGACGAGAGCAGGCACATTCAGCTTAGAATGGCCATTGACGTTAAATGCTTTAATCCATAGTCCTATTTAATCTATTGTGAAACAAAATCTAAACGACATAATAAAACGTCAACCGCACCACGGATTCCCAGACAGTCTCCCACACTGGTACTAGCGAGGCGTTAAGCTGTGTAACTTCTGCGTTCTGACGAGAGCAGGCACATTCAGCTTAGAATGGCCATTGACGTTAAATGCTTTAATCCATAGTCCTATTTAATCTATTGTGAAACAAAATCTAAACGACATAATAAAAAGTCAACCGCACCACGGATTCCCAGACAGTCTCCCACACTGGTACTAGCAAGGCCTTAAGCTGTGTAACTTCTCCGATCTGACGAGAGCAGGTACATTCAGCTTAGAATGGCCATTGACATTAAATGCTTTAATCCATAGTCCTTTTTAATCGATTGTGAAACAAAATCTAAACGACATAATAAAAAGTCAACCGCACCACGGATTCCCAGACAGTCTACCACACTGGTACTAGCGAGACCTTAAGCTGTGTAACTTCTGCGATCTGACGAGAGCAGGCACATTCAGCTTAGAATGGCCTTTGACATTAAATGCTTTAATCCATAGTCCTTTTTAATCGATTGTGAAACAAAATCTAAACGACATAATAAAAAGTCAACCGCACCACGGATTCCCAGACAGTCTCCCACACTGGTACTAGCGAGGCCTTAAGCTGGGTAACTTCTGCGATCTGACGAGAGCAGGCACATTCAGCTTAGAATGGCCATTGACGTTAAATGCTTTAATCCATAGTCCTATTTAATCTATTGTGAAACAAAATCGAAACGACATAATAAAAAGGCAACCGCACCACGGATTCCCAGACAGTCTCCCACACTGGTACTAGCGAGGCATTAAGCTTTGTAACTTCTGCGATCTGACGAGAGCAGGGACATTCAGCTTAGAATGGCCATTGACATTAAATGCTTTAATCCATAGTCCTTTTTAATCGATTGTGAAACAAAATCTAAACGACATAATAAAAAGTCAACCGCACCACGGATTCCCAGACAGTCTCCCACACTGGTACTAGCGAGGCCTTAAGCTGTGTAACTTCTGCGTTCTGACGAGAGCAGGCACATTCAGCTTAGAATGGCCATTGACGTTAAATGCTTTAATCCATAGTCCTATTTAATCTATTGTGAAACAAAATCTAAACGACATAATAAAAAGTCAACTGCACCACGGATTCCCAGACAGTCTCCCACACTGGTACTAGCGAGGCCTTAAGCTGTGTAACTTCTGCGATCTGACGAGGGCAGGCACATTCAGCTTAGAATGGCCATTGACATTAAATGCTTTAATCCATAGTCCTTTTTAATCGATTGTGAAACAAAATCTAAACGACATAATAAAAAGTCAACCGCACCACGGATTCACAGACAGTCTCCCACACTGGTACTAGCGAGGCCTTAAGCTGTGTAACTTCTGCGATCTGACGAGAGCAGGCACATTCAGCTTAGAATGGCCATTGACATTAAATGCTTTAACCGGTTAAGGACTAGGCTGTTTTACAGCTAAATGACCAGAGCAAATTTCACAATTTTGCTATGCGCTTCTTTACATGACTATAACTCAGCAGGTGAATAAAGTTCATCTTTGAATTTTACACTCTTTTTAAAGGACAGATAGGGCTTTGTTTTAGTGGCATTTGTCAGTATATATCATTTTTTTTTTTTTCACTAAAGTGGGCAAAATTGGAAAAAAATGCAAGAATTTAACAATTGCGTCGGTTTATGCTAGCATTTTTCACACACGGTATGAACCACGGCCAAAATTAATCTCCTTTCACATTCTTCCACTTCTCCCGTGCATGGGGATACCAAATATGTGAGCCTTATTCACTGTGCGGGCATGTGCCAGGGCTTGGCATAAAAGGAGGCTTTTTGGCCTTTTCGGTCCAGGAATTTTGCATTTGATTTTATAGCCGCATACTGTTTTCTGGGGGGCCTAATGCTGCTGAAACATTAGAAACACCCCATAAATGACTTCATTCACACAAGTAGACCCCACAAGGTTTCCTTCAAGGGGTTTATCATATTTTTAGCAAGTCCAGTTATCTTCTGAAAGTTTCTTGAATAAGATGGAACAAAATAAAATCAGCACTTTTTTAGCAAATGCGTCAGTTTAGGCTAGTATTTTTCACACACGGTATAGACCACGGACAAAATTCATCTCCTTTCATGTTCTTCCACTTCTCCCGTGCATGGGGATACCAAATATGTGTGCCTTATTCACTGTGCGGGCATGTGCCAGGGCTTGGCATAAAAGGAGGCTTTTTGGCCTTTTCGGTCCAGGAATTTTGCATTTGATTTTAGAGCCGCATACTGTTTTCTGGGGGGTGTAATGCTGCTGAAACATTAGAATCACCCCATAAATGACTTCATTCGCACAAGTAGACCCCACAAGGTTTCCTTCAAGGGGTTTATCATATTTTTAGCAAGTCCAGTTTTCTTCTGAAAGTTTCTTGAATAAGATGGAACAAAATAAAATCAGCACTTTTTTAGCAAATGCGTCAGTTTAGGCTAGTATTTTTCACACACGGTATAGACCACGGCCAAAATTCATCTCCTTTCACGTTCTTCCACTTCTCCCGTGCATGGGGATACCAAATATGTGTGCCTTATTCGCTGTGCGGGCATGTGCCAGGGCTTGGCATAAAAGGAGGCTTTTTGGCATTTTCGGTCCAGGAATTTTGCATTTGATTTTAGAGCCGCATACTGTTTTCTGGGGGGCCTAATGCTGCTGAAACATTAGAAACACCCCATAAATGACTTCATTCACACAAGTAGACCCCACAAGGTTTCCTTCAAGGGGTTTATCATATTTTTAGCAAGTCCAGTTATCTTCTGAAAGTTTCTTGAATAAGATGGAACAAAATAAAATCAGCACTTTTTTAGCAAATGCGTCAGTTTAGGCTAGTATTTTTCACACACGGTATAGACCACGGACAAAATTCATCTCCTTTCACGTTCTTCCACTTCTCCCGTGCATGGGGATACCAAATATGTGTGCCTTATTCACTGTGCGGGCATATGCCAGGGCTTGGCATAAAAGGAGGCTTTTTGGCCTTTTCGGTCCAGGAATTTTGCATTTGATTTTAGAGCCGCATACTGTTTTCTGGGGGGCGTAATGCTGCTGAAACATTAGAATCACCCCATAAATGACTTCATTCGCACAAGTAGACCCCACAAGGTTTCCTTCAAGGGGTTTATCATATTTTTAGCAAGTCCAGTTTTCTTCTGAAAGTTTCTTGAATAAGATGGAACAAAATAAAATCAGCACTTTTTTAGCAAATGCGTCAGTTTAGGCTAGTATTTTTCACACACGGTATAGACCACGGCCAAAATTCATCTCCTTTCACGTTCTTCCACTTCTCCCGTGCATGGGGATACCAAATATGTGTGCCTTATTCGCTGTGCGGGCATGTGCCAGGGCTTGGCATAAAAGGAGGCTTTTTGGTCCAGGAATTTTGCATTTGATTTTATAGCAGCATACTGTTTTCTGGGGGGTGTAATGCTGCTGAAACATTAGAATCACCCCATAAATGACTTAATTCACACAAGTAGACCCCACAAGGTTTCCTTCAAGGGGTTTATCATATTTTTAGACAGTCCAGTTTTCTTCTGAAAGTTTCTTGAATAAGATGGAACAAAATAAAATCAGCACTTTTTTAGCAAATGCGTCAGTTTAGGCTAGTATTTTTCACACACGGTATAGACCACGGACAAAATTCATCTCCTTTCACGTTCTTCCACTTCTCCCGTGCATGGGGATACCAAATATGTGTGCCTTATTCACTGTGCGGGCATGTGCCAGGGCTTGGCATAAAAGGAGGCTTTTTGGCCTTTTCGGTCCAGGAATTTTGCATTTGATTTTAGAGCCGCATACTGTTTTCTGGGGGGCGTAATGCTGCTGAAACATTAGAATCACCCCATAAATGACTTCATTCGCACAAGTAGACCCCACAAGGTTTCCTTCAAGGGGTTTATCATATTTTTAGCAAGTCCAGTTTTCTTCTGAAAGTTTCTTGAATAAGATGGAACAAAATAAAATCAGCACTTTTTTAGCAAATGCGTCAGTTTAGGCTAGTATTTTTCACACACGGTATAGACCACGGCCAAAATTCATCTCCTTTCACGTTCTTCCACTTCTCCCGTGCATGGGGATACCAAATATGTGTGCCTTATTCGCTGTGCGGGCATGTGCCAGGGCTTGGCATAAAAGGAGGCTTTTTGGTCCAGGAATTTTGCATTTGATTTTATAGCAGCATACTGTTTTCTGGGGGGTGTAATGCTGCTGAAACATTAGAATCACCCCATAAATGACTTAATTCACACAAGTAGACCCCACAAGGTTTCCTTCAAGGGGTTTATCATATTTTTAGACAGTCCAGTTTTCTTCTGAAAGTTTCTTGAATAAGATGGAACAAAATAAAATTACCTTTTTTTTTTAACAATTGCGCCAGTTTATGCTAGCTTTTTCACACACAAAATGGACCACGGACAAAATTCATCGCATTTCACATTCTTCCACTTCTCCCGTGCATGGGGATACCAAATATGTGTGCTTTATTCACGGGCATGTGCCAGGGCTTGGCATAAAAGGAGGCTTTTTGGCCTTTTCGGTCCAGGAATTCTGCACTTGATTTTATAGCAGCATACTGTTTTCTGGGGGGCCTAATGCTGCTGAAACATTAGAAACACCCCATAAATGACTTCATTCACACAAGTAGACCCCACAAGGTTTCCTTCAAGGGGTTTATCATATTTTTAGACAGTCCCGTTTTCTTCTGAAAGTTTCTTGAATAAGATGGATCAAAATAAAATTAGCAATTTTTTAGCAAATGCGTCAGTTTATACCAGCATTTTTCACACACGGTATAGACCACGGTCAAAATTAATCTCCGTTCACATTCTGCCACTTCTCCCGTGCATGGGGATACCAAATATGTGGCCTTATTTATCACATAGAGATGTAGGAGGGCGGACGATAGAAGAAGATTATTTCACAAATCGCTTTTTTTCAAAGCTGGTTTTACAAAACTCAACAGAGTTTCTATAACACTTCCAAAATATCTGCTCTTGAAGCAGAGATCCCAAAATATTCATCTAGCGGTATAATGGGAATTTATTTTTTGGGGTTTTCTAAAATAAGAAATTTCAGGTTAATGCAAATGGAGCTCTCCAGCAGATGAACTTTAGAAAACATCAAACATGACATCCACCCCCCACCCATTCCCTCCCTCACCCTTGGAGTAAAATCAGGGGAAAAATAAAAACGTAATGTAGGGCAAATATATTTTCAACAAATTAACTAAAATCTAATAATTCAGAACAGTGTGGTATTTTTTAAAACATGGCTCAATGCACAGGCCTGGTTGCGAGGGACATGAGGGACAGAAATATCGGGAATCTTTGCGGTGCCCGTCTTTTCTGCAGACGCGGCACTTTTTCTGGGGGTTGCTTCTGGTTGCTGTTGGGGGAATCCGACTGACGAAGTGTCTTTCAGTCAGTCGCGTGACATCCTCAGACTGGGGGCATTCTCGGGTGTCCTGAACATCAAAAATGAGGCCTTCAATAATTTTCTCCTGGAAATCCAGGTATGTGTCTCTGCCTCTGTTTTTTTTATAGAGCACAAATGAGTTGTGGATGGCCACCTGTAACAAATAAATGGCCACCTTTTTGTACCAGGTTTTAGTTTTGCGTTTTACTAAATAGGGCTGTAAAACCTGGTCGCTTAAATCCACCCCCCCCATGTACTTGTTATATTCGGACACGCTCACTGGTTTGTGCTTGTCCGATGTTGCCCCTCTTTCCCTCACTGCCACTGTTCCTGCGGTATGAATCGTGCTTAGCACATACACATCTTTGCGATCCCTGAACTTGACCGCCAGCAATTCCTCAGATGCATAAGCACAGGAGTCCCCCTTTACCATGCGCTTCCCCACTAATTGCTGTGGAAAACCAATTCTGTTTTTGCGCATGGTACCACATGCCCCAGTCCTTGCAGCATGCAAATGCCTAAACAGGGGCACACTGGAATAAAAATTATCACAGTACAGGTGGTACCCCTTGTGAAGCAGAGGCTGCATTATCTCCCACACGATCTTACTGCTGGTGGAAAGATCAGGGGGGCATCCAGGAACATTTATTGTGCGGTCCCGCCCTTCATAAATCCTGAAGGCGGTGGTATATCCTGACCCGCTTTCACACAATTTGTAGAGCTTAACGCCATATCTTGCCCTTTTTGAAGGTAGATATTGGCGAAAGCTAAGTCTGCCATGGAAGTTGAGGAGGGATTCGTCCACACTTACATTCTGCTCAGGGGTGTAGAGTTGCAGAAATAAATTATTCAGGGAATTTATTAGCGGTCTTATTTTGAACAACCGATCCCGGTTTGCATCGGTACTTGGGGGGGCCTGTGCGTTGTCATTGAAGTGGAGGAACCTCATTATTGTCTCATAACGAGACCTGGGCATTACTGCAGAATATACTGGGGTGGCTTGGGCGGGTCTTGTTGACCAGTAAGACCTAATGGAGGGCTTTTTGACAATACCCATATTTAGGGTGAGCCCCAAAAATTTTTTTAATTCCTGCAAATTGGTGGGCGTCCAATCTCTGGCATGGGTGGATGAAGGTTTCTGCCTTATATATTGCGTGGCATATAAATTTGTTTCGTGGACAATCTGATTTAGGATGTCGTCCGTTATAAATAAATGGAAGTAATCCATTTGGACAAAATTTGTATTGTCCACGGTTATGCCAGGAGTGGCCGTAAATCCGTGGATTCTAGGCCCAAAAGATGGGGCAGGTGCCCATACAAGAGCCTGGACTGGAGGGACCAGGCTGTCCCGTGCTACAGCGCTACTTGGCCCTGCACTTTCATGTTCTGCAGTTTCGACTGCATCAGGGACAACGTCCCCTGAAGATGAACCTGAAGTGACGCTGTCATCGTCACTACCTAAAACAGGTTCCATCTCGGACGCCATCTCTGATGCGGTCTCCGACTCAGACCACAGCATGGCGTATGCCTCCTCGGCGCTAAACAACTTCCTCGCCATAACGTAACTAACACTAACACTAACTAAACAAATTTTTTTATTTTTTTTTTATAAAACACACAAACTAACTGCTATATATATCTACACTACCGCTAACAAAAAAATAAACCGCTATTGCTATATATATTATATATATGTGGATATATATATAATTATATACTCCCTACCTGCCTATTCTAATAGAATAAAAGAAAGAAAGGTAGATAGATAGAAAAAAAGATAGATGGATAGATAGATTGTATAGATAGATAGAAATCTATCTATACAGAGAATGTTTTAGTGTAACTGTATTTTTTTTCACTGTATTCTTCTGGCAGCAATTCTCCCGAGTCTCTTCTTCTCCTCAAACTGAAACAATGTTTGAGGAGAAGAAAAGAGGCAGGAGATTTACTGCCAGAAAAGTCAAAATAAAACAAATGTGGTCGCTGTGATAGGTTTTCACAGCGACCACATGATCAGGGACCATCAGATTGGTCCCTGATACTCTGCCCAGTGCCCAGAGCTGTTGGTAACAGCGAGGGCACAGGGCTGTGTGCACGCGATCGCGTGCACACTGTTTTCTATGCAGAAATGCATGTGATCGCTGTGATTGGTTGTCACAGCGATCACATGTTCAGGGGCCAAAAGATTGACCCCTGACATTCTGCCCAGTGCCCATGGCTGTTAGCAACAGCCAGGGCATAGAGCTGTGTGCACGCGATCGCGCGTGCACAGTCTCTGAAGTGCGGCCGTATATATACTATACGCCGGACTTTAGAGACCCTGGCCGCTGGCCGTATATTTACGGCCAGCGGTCGGGAACCTGTTAATCCATAGTCCTTTTTAATCGATTGTGAAACAAAATCTAAACGACATAATAAAAAGTCAACCGCACCACGGATTCCCAGACAGTCTCCCACAATGGTACTAGCGAGGCCTTAAGCTGTGTAACTTCTGTGATCTGACGAGAGCAAGCACATTCAGCTTAGAATGGCCATTGACATTAAATGCTTTAATCCATAGTCCTTTTTTATCGATTGTGAAATAAAATCTAAACGACATAATAAAAATTCAACAGCACCACGGATTCCCAGACAGTCTCCCACACTGTTACTAGTGAGGCCTTAAGCTGTGTAACTTCTGTGTTCTGACGAGAGCAGGCACATTCAGCTTAGAATGGCCATTGATGTTAAATGCTTTAATCCATAGTCCTATTTAATCTATTGTGAAACAAAATCGAAACGACATAATAAAAAGTCAACCGCACCACGGATTCCCAGACAGTCTCCCACACTGGTACTAGCGAGGCCTTAAGCTGTGTAACTTCTGCGATCTAACGAGAGCAGGCACATTCAGCTTAGAATGGCCATTGACATTAAATGCTTTAATCCATAGTCCTTTTTAATCGATTGTGAAACAAAATCTAAACGACATAATAAAAAGTCAAGCGCACCACTCATTCAAAGACAGTCTCCCACACTGGTACTAGCGAGGCCTTAAGCTGTATAACTTCTGCGATCTGACGAGAGCAGGCACATTCAGGTTAGAATGGCCATTGACATTAAAAGCCTTAATCCATAGTCCTATTTAATCTATTGTGAAACAAAATCTAAACAACATAATAAAAAGTCAACCGCACCACGGATTCCCAGACAGTCTCCCACACTGGTACTAGCGAGGCCTTAAGCTGTGTAACTTCTGCGATCTGACGAGAGCAGACACATTCAGCTTAGAATGGCCATTGACATTAAATCCTTTAATCCATAGTCCTTTTTAATCGATTGTGAAACAAAATCTAAAGGACATAATAAAAAGTCAACCGCACCACGGATTCCCAGACAGTCTCCCACACTGGTACTAGCGAGGCCTTAAGCTGTGTAACTTCTGCGATCTGACGAGAGCAGGGACATTCAGCTTAGAATGGCCATTGACATTAAATGCTTTAATCCATAGTCCTTCTTAATCGATTGTGAAACAAAATCTAAACGACATAATAAAAGGCAACCGCACCACGTATTCTCAGACAGTCTCCCATACTGGTACTAGCGAGGCCTTAAGCTGTGTAACTTCTGCGATCTGACGAGAGCAGGGACATTCAGCTTAGAATGGCCATTGACATTAAGTGCTTTAATCCATAGTCCTTTTTAATCGATTGTGAAACAAAATCTAAACGACATAATAAAAATTCAACCGCACCACGGATTCCCAGACAGTCTCCCACACTGGTACTAGCGAGGCCTTAAGCTGTGTAACTTCTGCGATCTGACGAGAGCAGGCACATTCAGCTTAGAATGGCCATTGACGTTAAATGCTTTAATCAATAGTCCTATTTAATCTATTGTGAAACAAAATCTAAACGACATAATAAAAAGTCAACCGCACCACGGATTCCCAGACAGTCTCCCACACTGGTACTAGCGAGGCGTTAAGCTGTGTAACTTCTGTGATCCAACGAGAGCAGGCACATTCAGCTTAGAATGGCCATTGACATTAAATGCTTTAATCCATAGTCCTTTTTAATCGATTGTGAAACAAAATCTAAACGACATAATAAAAAGTCAACCGCACCACGGATTCCCAGACAGTCTCCCACACTGGTACTAGCGAGGCCTTAAGCTGTGTAACTTCTGCGATCTGACGAGAGCAGGCACATTCAGCTTAGAATGGCCATTGACATTAAATGCGTTAATCCATAGTCCTTTTTAATCGATTGTGAAACAAAATCTAAATGACATAATAAAAAGTCAACCGCACCACGGATTCCCAGATAGTCTCCCACACTGGTACTAGCGAGGCCTTAAACTGTGTAACTTCTGCGATCTGACGAGAGCAGGGACATTCAGCTTAGAATGGCCATTGACATTAAATGCTTTAATCCATAGTCCTTTTTAATCAATTGTGAAACAAAATCTAAACGACATAATAAAAATTCAACCGCACCACGGATTCCCAGACAGTCTCCCACACTGGTACTAGCGAGGCCTTAAGCTGTGTAACTTCTGCGATCTGACGAGAGCAGGCAAATTCAGCTTAGAATGGCCTTTGAGGTTAAATGCTTTAATCCATAGTCCTTTTTAATCGATTGTGAAACAAAATCTAAACGACATAATAAAAAGTCAACCGCACCACGGATTCCCAGACAGTCTCCCACACTGGTACTAGCGAGGCCTTAAGCTGTGTAACTTCTGCGATCTGACGAGAGCAGGCACATTCAGCTTAGAATCGCCATTGACGTTAAATGCTTTAATCCATAGTCCTATTTAATCTATTGTGAAACAAAATCTAAACGACATAATACAAAGTCAACCGCACCACGGATTCCCAGACAGTCTCCCACACTGGTACTAGCGAGGCCTTAAGCTGTGTAACTTCTGCGATCTAACGAGAGCAGGCACATTCAGCTTAGAATGGCCATTGACATTAAATTCTTTAATCCATAGTCCTTTTTAATCGATTGTGAACCAAAATCTAAACGACATAATAAAAAGTCAAGCGCACCACGGATTCCCAGACAGTCTCCCACACTGGTACTAGCGAGGACTTAAGCTGTATAACTTCTGCGATCTGACGAGAGCAGGCACATTCAGGTTAGAATGGCCATTGACATTAAAAGCCTTAATCCATAGTCCTATTTAATCTATTGTGAAACAAAATCTAAACAACATAATAAAAAGTCAACCGCACCACGGATTCCCAGACAGTCTCCCACACTGGTACTAGCGAGGCCTTAAGCTGTGTAACTTCTGCGATCTGACGAGAGCAGACACATTCAGCTTAGAATGTCCATTGACATTACATGCTTTAATCCATAGTCCTTTTTAATCGATTGTGAAACAAAATCTAAACGACATAATAAAAAGTCAACCGCACCACGGATTCCCAGACAGTCTCCCACACTGGTACTAGCGAGGCCTTAAGCTGTGTAACTTCTGCGATCTGACGAGAGCAGGGACATTCAGCTTAGAATGGCCATTGACATTAAATGCTTTAATCCATAGTCCTTTTTAATCGATTGTGAAACAACATCTAAACAACATAATAAAAATTCAACCACACCACGGATTCCCAGACAGTCTCCCACACTGGTACTAGCGAGACCTTAAGCTGTGTAACTTCTGCGATCTGACGAGAGCAGGCACATTTAGCTTAGAATGGCCATTGACGTTAAATGCTTTAATCCATAGTCCTTTTTAATCGATTGTGAAACAAAATCTAAACGACATAATAAAAAGTCAACCGCACCACGGATTCCCAGACAGTCTCCCACACTGGTCCTAGCGAGGCCTTAAATTGTGTAACTTCTGCGATCTGACGAGAGCAGGCACATTCAGCTTAGAATGGCCATTGACATTAAAAAGCCTTAATCCATAGTCCTATTTAATCTATTGTGAAACAAAATCTAAACAACATAATAAAAAGTCAACCGCACCACGGATTCCCAGACAGTCTCCCACACTGGTACTAGCGAGGCCTTAAGCTGTATAACTTCTGCGATCTGACGAGAGCAGACACATTCAGCTTAGAATGGCCATTGACATTAAATGCTTTAATCCATAGTCCTTTTTAATCGATTGTGAAACAAAATCTAAACGACATAATAAAAAGTCAACCGCACCACGGATTCCCAGACAGTCTCCCACACTGGTACTAGCGAGGCCTTAAGCTGTGTAACTTCTGCGATCTGACGAGAGCAGGGACATTCAGCTTAGAATGGCCATTGACATTAAATGCTTTAATCCATAGTCCTTCTTAATCGATTGTGAAACAAAATCTAAACGACATAATAAAAGGCAACCGCACCACGGATTCTCAGACAGTCTCCCATACTGGTACTAGCGAGGCCTTAAGCTGTGTATCGTCTGTGATCTGACAAGAGCAGGCACATTCAGCTTAGAATGGCCATTGACATTAAATGCTTTAATCCATAGTCCTTTTTAATCGATTGTGAAACAAAATCTAAACGACATAATAAAAAGTCAACCGCACCACGGATTCCCAGACAGTCTCCCACACTAGTACTAGCGAGGCCTTAAGCTGTGTAACTTCTGCGATCTGACGAGAGCAGGCACATTCAGCTTAGAACGGCCATTGACGTTAAATGCTTTAATCCATAGTCCTATTTAATCTAATGTGAAACAAAATCTAAACGACATAATAAAAAGGCAACCGCATCACGGATTCCCAGACAGGCTCCCACACTGGTACTAGCGAGGCCTTAAGCTGTGTAACTTCTGCGATCTAACAAGAGCAGGCACATTCAGCTTAGAATGGCCATTGACATTAAATGCTTTAATCCATAGTCCTTTTTAATCGATTGTGAAACAAAATCTAAACGACATAATAAAAAGTCAACCACACCACGGATTCCCAGACAGTCTCCCACACTGGTACTAGCGAGGCCTTAAGCTGTGTAACTTCTGCGATCTGACGAGAGCAGGCACATTCAGCTTAGAATGGCCATTGTTATTAACAGCCTTAATCCATAGTCCTTTTTAATCGATTGTGAAACAAAATCTAAACGACATAATAAAAAGTCAACCGCACCACGGATTTCCAGACAGTCTCCCACACTGGTACTAGCGAGGCCTTAAGCTGTGTAACTTCTGCGATCTGACGAGAGCAGGCACATTCAGCTTAGAATGGCCATTGATATTAACAGTCTTAATCCATAGTCCTATTTAATCTATTGTGAAACAAAATCTAAACAACATAATAAAAAGTCATCCGCACCACGGATTCCCAGACAGTCTCCCACACTGGTACTAGCGAGGCCTTAAGCTGTGTAACTTCTGCGATCTAACACGAGCAGGCACATTCAGCTTAGAATGGCCATTGACATTAAATGCTATAATCCATAGTCCTTTTTAATCGATTGTGAAACAAAATCTAAACGACATAATAAAAAGTCAACCGCACCACGGATTCCCAGACAGTCTCCCACACTGGTACTAGCGAGGCGTTAAGCTGTGTAACTTCTGCGATCTAACGAGAGCAGGCACATTCAGCTTAGAATGGCCATTGACATTAAATGCTTTAATCCATAGTCCTTTTTAATCGATTGTGAAACAAAATCTAAACGACATAATAAAAAGTCAAGCGCACCACGGATTCCCAGACAGTCTCCCACACTGGTACTAGCGAGGCCTTAAGCTGTATAACTTCTGCGATCTGACGAGAGCAGGCACATTCAGGTTAGAATGGCCATTGACATTAAAAGCCTTAATCCATAGTCCTATTTAATCTATTGTGAAACAAAATCTAAACAACATAATAAAAAGTCATCCGCACCACGGATTCCCAGACAGTCTCCCACACTGGTACTAGCGAGGCCTTAAGCTGTGTAACTTCTGCGATCTGACGAGAGCAGACACATTCAGCTTAGAATGGCCATTGACATTAAATGCTTTAATCCATAGTCCTTTTTAATCGATTGTGAAACAAAATCTAAACAACATAATAAAAAGTCAACCGCACCACGGATTCCCAGACAGTCTCCCACACTGGTACTAGCGAGGCCTTAAGCTGTGTAACTTCTGCGATCTGACGAGAGCAGGGACATTCAGCTTAGAATGGCCATTGACATTAAGTGCTTTAATCCATAGTCCTTTTTAATCGATTGTGAAACAAAATCTAAACGACATTATAAAAATTCAACCGCACCACGGATTCCCAGACAGTCTCCCACACTGGTACTAGCGAGGCCTTAAGCTGTGTAACTTCTGCGATCTGACGAGAGCAGGCACATTCAGCTTAGAATGGCCATTGATGTTAAATGTTTTAATCCATAGTCCTATTTAATCTATTGTGAAACAAAATCTAAACGACATAATAAAAAGTCAACCACACCACGTATTCCCAGACAGTCTCCCACACTGGTACTAGCGAGGCCTTAAGCTGTGTAACTTCTGCGATCTGACGAGAGCAGGCACATTCAGCTTAGAATGGCCATTGACATTAAATTCGTTAATCCATAGTCCTTTTTAATCGATTGTGAAACAAAATCTAAATGACATAATAAAAAGGCAACCGCACCACGGATTCCCAAACAGTCTCCCACACTGGTACTAGCGAGGCCTTAAGCTGTGTAACTTCTGCGATCTGACGAGAGCAGGGACATTCATCTTAGAATGGCCATTGACATTAAATGCTTTAATCCATAGTCCTTTTTAATCGATTGTGAAACAAAATCTAAACGACATAATAAAAAGTCAACCGCACCACGGATTCCCAGACAGTCTCCCACACTGGTACTAGCGAGGCCTTAAGCTGTGTAACTTCTGCGTTCTGACGAGAGCAGGCACATTCAGCTTAGAATGGCCATTGACGTTAAATGCTTTAATCCATAGTCCTATTTAATCTATTGTGAAACAAAATCTAAACGACATAATAAAAAGTCAACCGCACCACGGATTCCCAGACAGTCTCCCACACTGGTACTAGCGAGGCCTTAAGCTGTGTAATTTCTGCGATCTGAAGAGAGCAGGCACATTCAGCTTAGAATGGCCATTGACATTAAATGCTTTAATCCATAATCCTTTTTAATCGATTGTGAAACAAAATCTAAACGACATAATAAAAAGTCAACCGCACCACGGATTCCCAGACAGTCTCCCACACTGGTACTAGTGAGGCCTTAAGCTGTGTAACTTCTGCGATCTGACGAGAGCAGGCACATTCAGCTTAGAATGGCCATTGACATTAAATGGTTTAATCCATAGTCCTTTTTAATCGATTGTGAAACAAAATCTAAACGACATAATAAAAAGTCAACCGCACCACGGATTCCCAGACAGTCTCCCACACTGGTACTAGCGAGGCCTTAAGCTGTGTAACTTCTGCGTTCTGACGAGAGCAGGCACATTCAGCTTAGAATGGCCATTGACGTTAAATGCTTTAATCCATAGTCCTATTTAATCTATTGTGAAACAAAATCTAAACGACATAATAAAAAGTCAACCGCACCACGGATTCCCAGACAGTCTCCCACACTGGTACTAGCGAGGCCTTAAGCTGTGTAATTTCTGCGATCTGACGAGAGAAGGCACATTCAGCTTAGAATGGCCATTGACATTAAATGCTTTAATCCATAGTCCTTTTTAATCGATTGTGAAACAAAATCTAAACGACATAATAAAAAGTCAACCGCACCACGGATTCCCAGACAGTCTCCCACACTGGTACTAGCGAGGCCTTAAGCTGTGTAACTTATGCGATCTGACGAGAGCAGGCACATTCAGCTTAGAATGGCCAGTGATATTAAATGCTTTAATCCATAGTCCTTTTTAATCGATTGTGAAACAAAATCTAAACGACATAATAAAAAGTAAACCGCACCACGGATTCCCAGACAGTCTCCCACACTGGTACTAGCGAGGCCTTAAGCTGTGTAACTTCTGCGATCTGACGAGAGCACGGACATTCAGCTTAGAATGGCCATTGACATTAAATGCTTTAATCCATAGTCCTTTTTAATCGATTGTGAAACAAAATCTAAACGACATAATAAAATTTCAACCGCACCACGGATTCCCAGACAGTCTCCCACACTGGTACTAGCGAGGCGTTAAGCTGTGTAACTTCTGTGATCTGACGAGAGCAGGCACATTCAGCTTAGAATGGCCATTGACATTAAAAGTCTTAATCCATAGTCCTATTTAATCTATTGTGAAACAAAATCTAAACAACATAATAAAAAGTCAACCGCACCACGGATTCCCAGACAGTCTCCCACACTGGTACTAGCGAGGACTTAAGCTATGTAACTTCTGCGTTCTGACGAGAGCAGGCACATTCAGCTTAGAATGGCCATTGACGTTAAATGCTTTAATCCATAGTCCTTTTTAATCGATTGTGAAACAAAATCTAAACGACATAATAAAAATTCAACCGCACCACGGATTCCTAGACAGTCTCCCACACTGGTACTAGCGAGGCCTTAAGCATTGTAACTTCTGCGATCTGACGAGAGCAGGCACATTCAGCTTAGAATGGCCATTGACATTAAATGCTTTAATCCATAGTCCTTTTTAATCGATTGTGAAACAAAATCTAAACGACATAATAAAAAGTCAACCGCACCACGGATTCCCAGACAGTCTCCCACACTGGTACTAGCGAGGCCTTAAGCTGTGTAACTTCTGCGTTGGGACGAGAGCAGGCACATTCAGCTTAGAATGGCCATTGACGTTAAATGCTTTAATCCATAGTCCTATTTAATCTATTGTGAAACAAAATCTAAACGACATAATGAAAAGTCAACCGCACCACGGATTTCCAGACAGTCTCCCACACTGGTACTAGCGAGGCGTTAAGCTGTGTAACTTCTGCGATCTAATGAGAGCAGGGACATTCAGCTTAGAATGAGCATTGACTTTAAATGCTTTAATCCATAGTCCTTTTTAATCGATTGTGAAACAAAATCTAAACGACATAATAAAAAGTCAACCGCACCACGGATTCCCAGACAGTCTCCCACACTGGTACTAGCGAGGCCTTAAGCTGTGTAACTTCTGTGATCTGACGAGAGCAGGGACATTCAGCTTAGAATGGCCATTGACATTAAACGCTTTAATCCATAGTCCTTTTTAATCGATTGTGAAACAAAATCTAAACGACATAATAAAAAGTCAACCGCACCACGGATTCCCAGACAGTCTCCCACACTGGTACTAGGGAGGCGTTAAGCTGTGTAACTTCTGCGATCTAACGAGAGCAGGCACATTCAGCTTAAAATGGCCATTAACATTAAATGCTTTAATCCATAGTCCTATTTAATCTATTGTGAAACAAAATCTAAACAACATAATAAAAAGTCAACCGCACCACGGATTCCCAGACAGTCTCCCACACTGGTATTAGCGAGGCCCTAAGCTGTGTAACTTCTGCGATCTGACGAGAGCAGGGACATTCAGTTTAGAATGGCCATTGACATTAAATGCTTTAATCCATAGTCCTTTTTAATCGATTGTGAAACAAAATCTAAACGACATAATAAAAATTCAACCGCACCACGGATTCCCAGACAGTCTCCCACACTGGTACTAGCGAGGCCTTAAGCTGTGTAACTTCTGCGTTCTGACGAGAGCAGGCACATTCAGCTTAGAATGGCCATTGACGTTAAATGCTTTAATCCATAGTCCTATTTAATCTATTGTGAAACAAAATCTAAACGACATAATAAAAAGTCAACCGCACCACGGATTCCCAGACAGTCTCCCACACTGGTACTAGCGAGGCCTTAAGCTGTGTAACTTCTGCGATCTGACGAGAGCAGGCACATTCAGCTTAGAATGGCCATTGCCATTAAAAGCCTTAATCCATAGTCCTATTTAATCTATTGTGAAACAAAATCTAAACAACATAATAAAAAGTCAACCGCACCACGGATTCCCAGACAGTCTCCCACACTGGTACTAGCGAGGACTTAAGCTATGTAACTTCTGCGTTCTGACGAGAGCAGGCACATTCAGCTTAGAATGGCCATTGACGTTAAATGTTTTAATCCATAGTCCTATTTAATCTATTGTGAAACAAAATCTAAACGACATAATAAAAAGTCAACCACACCACGTATTCCCAGACAGTCTCCCACACTGGTACTAGCGAGGCGTTAAGCTGTGTAACTTCTGCGATCTAACGAGAGCAGGCACATTCAGCTTAGAATGGCCATTGACATTAAATGCTTTAATCCATAGTCCTTTTTAATCAATTGTGAAACAAAATCTAAACGACATAATAAAAAGTCAACCGCACCACGGATTCCCAGACAGTCTCCCACACTGGTACTAGCGAGGCCTTAAGCTGTGTAACTTCTGCGATCTGACGAGAGCAGGCACATTCAGCTTAGAATGGCCATTGACATTAAATTCGTTAATCCATAGTCCTTTTTAATCGATTGTGAAACAAAATCTAAATGACATAATAAAAAGGCAACCGCACCACGGATTCCCAAACAGTCTCCCACACTGGTACTAGCGAGGCCTTAAGCTGTGTAACTTCTGCGATCTGACGAGAGCAGGGACATTCATCTTAGAATGGCCATTGACATTAAATGCTTTAATCCATAGTCCTTTTTAATCGATTGTGAAACAAAATCTAAACGACATAATAAAAATTCAACCGCACCACGGATTCCCAGACAGTCTCCCACACTGGTACTAGCGAGGCCTTAAGCTGTGTAACTTCTGCGATCTGACGAGAGCAGGCACATTCAGCTTAGAATGGCCATTGACGTTAAATGCTTTAATCCATAGTCCTATTTAATCTATTGTGAAACAAAATCTAAACGACATAATAAAAAGTCAACCGCACCACGGATTCCCAGACAGTCTCCCACACTGGTACTAACGAGGCGTTAAGCTGTGTAACTTCTGCGATCTGACGAGAGCAGGCACATTCAGCTTAGAATGGCCATTGACATTAAAAGCCTTAATCCATAGTCCTATTTAATCTATTGTGAAACAAAATCTAAACAACATAATAAAAAGTCAACCGCACCATGGATTCCCAGACAGTCTCCCACACTGGTACTAGCGAGGCCTTAAGCTGTGTAATTTCTGCGATCTGACGAGAGCAGGGACATTCAGCTTAGAATGGCCATTGACATTAAAGGCTTTAATCCATAGTCCTTTTTAATCGATTGTGAAACAAAATCTAAACGACATAATAAAAATTCAACCACACCACGGATTCCCAGACAGTCTCCCACACTGGTACTAGCGAGGCCTTAAGCTGTGTAACTTCTGCGTTTTGACGAGAGCAGGCACATTCAGCTTAGAATGGCTATTGACGTTAAATGCTTTAATCCATAGTCCTATTTAATCTATTGTGAAACATAATCTAAACGACATAAAAAAAAGTCAATCGCACCACGGATTCCCAGACAGTCTCCCACACTGGTACTAGCGAGGCCTTAAGCTGTGTAACTTCTGCGATCTGACGAGAGCAGGCACATTCAGCTTAGAATTGCCATTGACATTAAATGCTTTAATCCATAGTCCTTTTTAATCTATTGTGAAACAAAATCTAAACGACATAATAAAAAGTCAACCGCACCACGGATTCCCAGACAGTCTCCCACACTGGTACTAGCGAGGCCTTAAGCTGTGTAACTTCTGCGATCTGACGAGAGCAGGGACATTCAGTTTAGAATGGCCATTGACATCAAATGCTTTAATCCATAGTCCTTTTTAATCGATTGTGAAACAAAATCTAAACGACATAATAAAAAGTCAACCGCACCACGGATTCCCAGACAGTCTCCCACACTGGTACTAGCGAGGCCTTAAGCTGTGTAACTTCTGCGTTCTGACAAGAGCAGGCACATTCAGCTTAGAATGGCCATTGACGGTAAATGCTTTAATCCATAGTCCTATTTAATCTATTGTGAAACAAAATCTAAACGACATAATAAAAATTCAACCGCACCACGGATTCCCAGACAGTCTCCCACACTGGTACTAGCGAGGCCTTAAGCTGTGTAATTTCTGCGATCTGAAGAGAGCAGGCACATTCAGCTTAGAATGGCCATTGACATTAAATGCTTTAATCCATAATCCTTTTTAATCGATTGTGAAACAAAATCTAAACGACATAATAAAAAGTCAACCTCACCACGGATTCCCAGACAGTCTCCCACACTGATACTAGTGAGGCCTTAAGCTGTGTAACTTCTGCGATCTGACGAGAGCAGGCACATTCAGCTTAGAATGGCCATTGACATTAAATGGTTTAATCCATAGTCCTTTTTAATCGATTGTGAAACAAAATCTAAACGACATAATAAAAAGTCAACCGCACCACGGATTCCCAGACAGTCTCCCACACTGGTACTAGCGAGGCCTTAAGCTGTGTAACTTCTGCGTTCTGACGAGAGCAGGCACATTCAGCTTAGAATGGCCATTGACGTTAAATGCTTTAATCCATAGTCCTATTTAATCTATTGTGAAACAAAATCTAAACGACATAATAAAAAGTCAACCGCACCACGGATTCCCAGACAGTCTCCCACACTGGTACTAGCGAGGCCTTAAGCTGTGTAATTTCTGCGATCTGACGAGAGCAGGCACATTCAGCTTAGAATGGCCATTGACATTAAATGCTTTAATCCATAGTCCTTTTTAATCGATTGTGAAACAAAATCTAAACGACATAATAAAAAGTCAACCGCACCACGGATTCCCAGACAGTCTCCCACACTGGTACTAGCGAGGCCTTAAGCTGTGTAACTTATGCGATCTGACGAGAGCAGGCACATTCAGCTTAGAATGGCCATTGATATTAAATGCTTTAATCCATAGTCCTTTTTAATCGATTGTGAAACAAAATCTAAACGACATAATAAAAAGTAAACCGCACCACGGATTCCCAGACAGTCTCCCACACTGGTACTAGCGAGGCCTTAAGCTGTGTAACTTCTGCGATCTGACGAGAGCACGGACATTCAGCTTAGAATGGCCATTGACATTAAATGCTTTAATCCATAGTCCTTTTTAATCGATTGTGAAACAAAATCTAAACGACATAATAAAATTTCAACCGCACCACAGATTCCCAGACAGTCTCCCACACTGGTACTAGCGAGGCGTTAAGCTGTGTAACTTCTGTGATCTGACGAGAGCAGGCACATTCAGCTTAGAATGGCCATTGACATTAAAAGTCTTAATCCATAGTCCTATTTAATCTATTGTGAAACAAAATCTAAACAACATAATAAAAAGTCAACCGCACCACGGATTCCCAGACAGTCTCCCACACTGGTACTAGCGAGGACTTAAGCTATGTAACTTCTGCGTTCTGACGAGAGCAGGCACATTCAGCTTAGAATGGCCATTGACGTTAAATGCTTTAATCCATAGTCCTTTTTAATCGATTGTGAAACAAAATCTAAACGACATAATAAAAATTCAACCGCACCACGGATTCCTAGACAGTCTCCCACACTGGTACTAGCGAGGCCTTAAGCATTGTAACTTCTGCGATCTGACGAGAGCAGGCACATTCAGCTTAGAATGGCCATTGACATTAAATGCTTTAATCCATAGTCCTTTTTAATCGATTGTGAAACAAAATCTAAACGACATAATAAAAAGTTAACCGCACCACGGATTCCCAGACAGTCTCCCACACTGGTACTAGCGAGGCCTTAAGCTGTGTAACTTCTGCGTTGGGACGAGAGCAGGCACATTCAGCTTAGAATGGCCATTGACGTTAAATGCTTTAATCCATAGTCCTATTTAATCTATTGTGAAACAAAATCTAAACGACATAATGAAAAGTCAACCGCACCACGGATTTCCAGACAGTCTCCCACACTGGTACTAGCGAGGCGTTAAGCTGTGTAACTTCTGCGATCTAATGAGAGCAGGGACATTCAGCTTAGAATGAGCATTGACTTTAAATGCTTTAATCCATAGTCCTTTTTAATCGATTGTGAAACAAAATCTAAACGACATAATAAAAAGTCAACCGCACCACGGATTCCCAGACAGTCTCCCACACTGGTACTAGCGAGGCCTTAAGCTGTGTAACTTCTGTGATCTGACGAGAGCAGGGACATTCAGCTTAGAATGGCCATTGACATTAAATGCTTTAATCCATAGTCCTTTTTAATCGATTGTGAAACAAAATCTAAACGACATAATAAAAAGTCAACCGCACCACGGATTCCCAGACAGTCTCCCACACTGGTACTAGGGAGGCGTTAAGCTGTGTAACTTCTGCGATCTAACGAGAGCAGGCACATTCAGCTTAAAATGGCCATTAACATTAAATGCTTTAATCCATAGTCCTTTTTAATCGATTGTGAAACAAAATCTAAACGACATAATAAAAAGTCAACCGCACCACGGATTCCCAGACAGTCTCCCACACTGGTACTAGCGAGGCCTTAAGCTGTGTAACTTCTGCGATCTGACGAGAGCAGGCACATTCAGCTTAGAATAGCCATTGACATAAAAAGCCTTAATCCATAGTCCTATTTAATCTATTGTGAAACAAAATCTAAACAACATAATAAAAAGTCAACCGCACCACGGATTCCCAGACAGTCTCCCACACTGGTACTAGCGAGGCCCTAAGCTGTGTAACTTCTGCGATCTGACGAGAGCAGGGACATTCAGTTTAGAATGGCCATTGACATTAAATGCTTTAATCCATAGTCCTTTTTAATCGATTGTGAAACAAAATCTAAACGACATAATAAAAATTCAACCGCACCACGGATTCCCAGACAGTCTCCCACACTGGTACTAGCGAGGCCTTAAGCTGTGTAACTTCTGCGTTCTGACGAGAGCAGGCACATTCAGCTTAGAATGGCCATTGACGTTAAATGCTTTAATCCATAGTCCTATTTAATCTATTGTGAAACAAAATCTAAACGACATAATAAAAAGTCAACCGCACCACGGATTCCCAGACAGTCTCCCACACTGGTACTAGCGAGGCCTTAAGCTGTGTAACTTCTGCGATCTGACGAGAGCAGGCACATTCAGCTTAGAATGGCCATTGCCATTAAAAGCCTTAATCCATAGTCCTATTTAATCTATTGTGAAACAAAATCTAAACAACATAATAAAAAGTCAACCGCACCACGGATTCCCAGACAGTCTCCCACACTGGTACTAGCGAGGACTTAAGCTATGTAACTTCTGCGTTCTGACGAGAGCAGGCACATTCAGCTTAGAATGGCCATTGACGTTAAATGCTTTAATCCATAGTCCTTTTTAATCGATTGTGAAACAAAATCTAAACGACATAATAAAAAGTCAACCGCACCACGGATTCCCAGACAGTCTCCCACACTGGTACTAGCGAGGCCTTAAGCTGTGTAACTTCTGCGATCTGACGAGAGCAGGCACATTCAGCTTAGAATGGCCCTAGACATTAAATGCTTTAATCCATAGTCCTTTTTAATCGATTGTGAAACAAAATCTAAACGACATAATAAAAAGTCAACCGCACCACGGATTCCCAGACAGTCTCCCACACTGGTACTAGGGAGGCGTTAAGCTGTGTAACTTCTGCGATCTAACGAGAGCAGGCACATTCAGCTTAAAATGGCCATTAACATTAAATGCTTTAATCCATAGTCCTTTTTAATCGATTGTGAAACAAAATCTAAACGACATAATAAAAAGTCAACCGCACCACGGATTCCCAGACAGTCTCCCACACTGGTACTAGCGAGGACTTAAACTGTGTAACTTCTGCGATCTGACGAGAGCAGGAACATTCAGCTTAGAATGGCCATTGACATTAAAAGCCTTAATCCATAGTCCTATTTAATCTATTGTGAAACAAAATCTAAACAACATAATAAAAAGTCAACCGCACCACGGATTCCCAGACAGTCTCCCACACTGGTACTAGCGAGGCCCTAAGCTGTGTAACTTCTGCGATCTGACGAGAGCAGGGACATTCAGTTTAGAATGGCCATTGACATTAAATGCTTTAATCCATAGTCCTTTTTAATCTATTGTGAAACAAAATCTAAACGACATAATAAAAATTCAACCGCACCACGGATTCCCAGACAGTCTCCCACACTGGTACTAGCGAGGCCTTAAGCTGTGTAACTTCTGCGTTCTGACGAGAGCAGGCACATTCAGCTTAGAATGACCATTGACATTAAATGCTTTAATCCATAGTCCTATTTAATCTATTGTGAAACAAAATCTAAACGACATAATAAAAAGTCAACCGCACCACGGATTCCCAGACAGTCTCCCACACTGGTACTAGCGAGGCCTTAAGCTGTGTAACTTCTGCGATCTGACGAGAGCAGGCACATTCAGCTTAGAATGGCCATTGACATGAAATGCTTTAATCCATAGTCCTTTTTAATCGATTGTGAAAAAAATCTAAACGACATAATAAAACGGCAACCGCACCACGGATTCCCAGACAGTCTCCCACACTGGTACTAGCGAGGCATTAAGCTGTGTAACTTCTGCGATCTGACGAGGGCAGGGACATTCAGCTTAGAATGGCCATTGACATTAAATGCTTTAATCCATAGTCCTTTTTAATCGATTGTGAAACAAAATCTAAACGACATAATAAAAAGTCAACAGCACCACGGATTCCCAGACAGTCTCCCACACTGGTACTAGCGAGGCCTTAAAGGAACAGTGTCATCACAAATTATTTTTTTATATGTTAAAGATGTTAGTGCTTTAATAAAAACGTTTATATTCATTTGTGTGTTTGTGTTTTACTTTTTCTTATTTTTACACTTTTTCTTCCCTATGGGGGCTGCCATTTTTTGTTCCATTTCTGTGTGTGTCGATTAACGACACATACAGACATGGAATACGGCAGCCACAGTCCCATAGGGACTGCGAACGGCTCCCGTCCCATTGACTGCAGTGTACGGCGTCTGTGTGGGAACTGCGCATGCGCCGCTCCCACACAGTCCTATTCGAAATTGGCGCCGTCCGGCGCCATTTTCCTGTGGACCGGAAGTCGCGGCCGGACAGTAATATTACTACTTCCGGTCGCGGCTTCCGGATTTGTGCACTTGCACCAGCGGCAGCAAACGGAGCGGACGGGCCGGAGGGAGCCGCGGCGGCAGGAGCAGGTAAGAGATTTCAATGTATGTTCGTGTTTGTGTGTGTTTACTACTGTATGTAAACCTACTACACTGTGGGTTAGCTCAAAAAATGGCGACACACAGTGTAGGAGGTTACATCGTTCAAACCCCTCGTTTATCCCGGCACTAGCCAGGATAAAGGAGGGGGGGATGCTGAGAGCTCACTAGAGCGAGGGCTTTTAACCCAATGTTGCAATGCTGCAATTTTGGGAACAGCTCCATCTAGTGACCAAAAA